>NW_024097061.1:0-255166 GCF_016545835.1 Crotalus tigris
CTTTCTGGGCGGAGCTCCTCCCTTTGCTGCGTCTCTGAAGGAAGCAGGAAGCAGGAAGGGCAGGAGAGAGCTAGCTAGCCCAGCTAGGCTGACTCAGGAATTCTGGGAGTTGAAGTCCATGAGTCATAAAAGAGACGAGGTTGCCTACCCGAGGTTGTTGGACAACAGCTTGAAGCTTGCCAGGTGAGTAGCAGATAGGAGGGGGGGGGGAGAAAGAGAGAGAGAGAAAGAGAGAGGGGGGGGAGAGAGAGTGGGGAAGAGGAGTGGCAGACCAAGGGCAGATAGAGAGGGAGGGGGAGAGAGACCCTTTTGACATCTAAAATGAAGATAACACTGCATATATCCTTTTTTTAACCTATGTGTGTATGTAATTTTATTCTCTTAAAGAATTCTCTTGGTGATCATTGTTTTAATAGTATGGATATTCCCAAGAGTCATATTTTTACTTTTATTTTTAATGTGTATATGTGTGTGTGTGTCTGTGTGTGTGTATATATATATACACATATACACACACACACATACACACACCTATAATAAAGGTAAAAAAGGATATATGCAGTGTTATCTTCATTTTAGATATCAAAAGGGTTTTGCGGCTCCCAGTGTTTTGTTTTTGGTGGGAAACGGGTCCAAGTGGCTCTTTGAGTGTTTTGGGTTGCCTACCCCTGCACTAGACCAAACTGGCTCTGTGTTCTCTTATACTGGCATAGACGTCTGGTCAAGTGTGTTTTCAATTAATTTGTTTTGTGTTTCTTCTATGTTTTTAGCTGCCTTTGTTGGAAAAGCAGGTATGTCAATCCAGGACTAAAACGTTCATGGCAGGTGAGAGACCTGCCTGGTTCGAACTAGTAGACATATGGATATTTTATCTGGTAATTTGCCAGCCCAGCTTTGAAGCATAACTAAAATATAAAATAACAGGATTTAACATCTAATATAACGGGAGTTCAACAATGCATCATAATACTTTTAAGACATATTTGTATATAAATATATGTTAAAAGTCTGGTTGCAGAAAGAGAGGTGGTGTGAAGGGGTGTCTTCATCTAAGAAATAAGAATGGTCTTTCTGCTCTCTGACAGCACCTTCCTTCCTGCAGTGTTCAGAAATCCATTTCTGTTTGGTGCACTCTTCCCTAAATAGTTTCACTCAATCTGGTGATTATAACAATTATGTCATAGCATAAATTAATGCTTCAGTTTACTTATTCTCTTCTGCCATTCTTACCCTTTTTTCTTTTTCTAATTTTTTTTAAGATACTGCAGGCAGAGAATGTTTTGACTGTAATTCATGTACAAGATGGTGTGTGAACAAAACTAGATTTAGCACTTTAGCTCTGACCGTGTTACCTAGTTGGGTAATGAAATGTCTGCAAGAAAACAATCAAGCTCAGGGAGCATCAAGGACCCCATAAAGTTGATTTCAGGTCTGCTTAATTCCCAATTTTTCCAGATGAAAAAAGTGGATCTTGATTTAAAGAACTAGTCTTGGAGAGCAACCATCCCGTTGGGAGGAGGGCTGAAGTGGGGAATTAGTATGGACTTGTTATGTAAATACAAGAGAACAAGTTCAACACACACACACACACACACACACACACACGCGTCCCCAAATGCCTTTGAACTTTATCTAGTTTTTCTCAGGCAAACTACAGTTTTTGTTTACAGTAGATTCCTGTTCGATAGGCAGGGAACAATAATGTAGCTAGTTTGAGCTCTGCATGTGTGGGTCTGATTGTTTGTACTTGACAAGTCTGTAATTAACATAATCTTATCCATATCTTCCTAAAGGTAAGTTACATTTAGTCCTATAGCACTCAGCTCTAGATAAATTGCAATAAGACACCCAACCCATCTCATATAATAGCCCAAAATAGAATTAGTTTTTCTTATAATAATGACTATGGATAATAAAGTTATATCCTAGCCAGCAGAGAAAACCTAGAAATAAACCTAAGCCCCCAAAACTGGAAGGTTGCACATTGCCCATCCCAGTTTATTTGAGGGATATTAAGGCATTTATTAAAATACATCACTAAAATTTCTTAAACCACCAATGTCTTTATTTTTTAATTAATTACAAAAAGATAAAGATCATAAAATGCAGAATTGTTCTGAAATTAAGCACATTAGTATCTCATTTATTTGATTGCTAAGTCTGCACAAAGGAGTCAAAAACAGTTGCTTCACAGAGCCCACTGGTACTAGTCAAGTATTTTTCTTTAAGGCTTTAAAGCAAGTGCATCTATAGAAATGGTCAAATGTTCAACATGGCTTTACTGATTATAAATCCAAAAAATTAAATCATTTTTCCAAAATTCAGTTTTTTTTTCTGAACTGGTAACTAATAGAAGAAAAAGAAACTGCAGGAATAAAGGAAGGAAAGCCCGTCTCAAGGCTATGTTTTTTCACTTGTTCATCCAAGATTTGAAAATATGACGATTGAAGTAGTCCGTTTAGCAAACTGACTACCTCAATAGTCATATTTTCAAATCAGTATATTTAGAGTATTTAAAACAGAACAGCAAAGAGCTGAAAATACTACCTTCAGATTAAAAACAAAGTGTCCAGTGCCATAGCGGTTGTACGGGTGCATAGTTCTATCAAAGTTGGATTTATATATTCTAGAAAAAGATTTATGATACTACTGAGAAAGATTTAGAAAAAAGATACTTCAGTTTATCAGAGAGATGGAAGAAGATCACTGTGAAGGAATGGTATAACATTTGATACTTTTCAGTTTACGAAAAGAAGGATGAAATGATAAAGAATGATGCATCTTTCCCTCAGAATTAATCAAACAAAGCTGGATAGTGAGAGATTGAAGACAGGAAGAACTTTTTCACAAAGTACGAAATGTGTAGAATTCTTTGCTATAGATACCATGGCTACTAGCTTAGCTGACTTAAAAGTGTTAGATTGATTCATGAAAGGTCAGGTATATCTACACTTTTTGGCTCAAAGATTCCTTGCCGTCTGTTTTTTAAAGGATACATCCTTTGAACTCTCCATCCAATTGCCGAGGCTACCTATCTACATAAGTCTTTTCTATCTTTTTCCACTTGTATTCTATGCACGATGTGTAATGTTTTGGTGAGAACTCTAGTGATGATGAGGCAAAGTCTGAAATCTGTCCAGCTGTTGTTAACAACTGTAGGCACCTCCTCTCTTCTGTAGTTCCTGGTGACTTTCTTTATGGTTATTTTGACTTGGGCAATGGCAGAGTACATACCAACACCTGATTACAGCTCTTGGTCAACTGCCTTAGACGAGGCAAGAGAGACTGAGCAATCTGAGTGATAGAACACAAGACACAGAGGATGGAGCAATAGAGCAAGCAGCAGAATGAGAAAGAGTGCAAAAGACAAGATGAGTAAAAGCAAGTGATAGCAATAGTGCAAGCATTAGAAGGAGACAAGTGAGCAAGAAGAGAGAGCAAGTGAGGGAGAGAACAATAGAGCAAGTAAGAGGGGGAGTGTTAAGAATGTGGGATGGGTCAGAGAAAAACTGAGGGAGCAGAAGCTGGACAAAGGAAAAAAGTGTATGTGTGAGAGAATCTGGATTCTCTCATAGGTATCATCTGGATGACGTAAGAGGGGAGCCTCTTCTCCTTTTATCAGGAGGCCCATTTTACCCCCATATTAGCTTTAGACAGATAGTTAAAACTGTGGATCTAACTCAGTCAAAACTCTCTTTCTTCCCAATCCCAAAGCTATGGCAAGTTAGGGAGAACTGTTGGATGCTTATTCTGCTGCTATCTTAATTAGTCCCATAGGAAACCATTAGGTAGTACCACATAGCCTCATTACCAAGACAATTCAACTATTTGTTGTTGTTAATTGCAAAGTCGTGTCCGACCCATCGCAACCCCATGGACAATGTTCCTCCAGGTCTTCCTGTCCTCTACCATCTTCTGGAGTCCATTTAAGTTCGCACCTACTACTTCAGTGACTCCATCCAGCCATCTCATTCTCTGTCGTCCCCTTCTTCTATTGCCCTCAATCTTTCCCAGCATTAGGCCCTTCTCCAGTGAGTCCTTCCTTCTCATTAGGTGGCCAAAGTATTTGAGTTTCAACTTCAGGATCTGGCCTTCTAAAGAGCAGTTGGGGTTGATCTCTTCTAGGACTGACCGGTTTGAACGCCTTGCAGTCCAAGGGATTCACAGGAGTCTTCTCCAGCACCATAGTTCAAAGACCTCAATTCTTTGTCGCTCAGCCTTTCTTATGGTCCAACTTTCACATCCATACATTGCAACTGGGAAAACCATGGCCTTGACTATACACACTTTTGTTGGCAGGATGATGTCTCTGCTTTTTAGTATGCTGTCTAGATTTGCCATGGCTTTCCTCCCCAGGAGCAAGCGTCTTTTAATTTCTTGGCTGCAGTCCCCATCTGAGGTGATCTTGGAGCCCAGAAAAATAAAATCTGCCACTACCTCCATTTCTTCCCCATCTATTTGCCAGGAATTGAGAGGGCTGGATGCCACGATTTTGGTTTTCTTAATGTTGAATTCAACTATTGCAACTAAGCAAATTACAATTGCATTCTTTTGTGCTTGGCCACAAACTGTAGAAGGCCTGTGAACTTGGTTGTCTAATAAACCTGAAGACTATCAATAATTTCTAATCATCATGACTATATGTTACTTTTTGTAAAGGAAACTGTATGGCTGCCAATAGTTGTTATCACGGAAAGAGAAAAGGTGTGACTCTTGTTCTGCATTTAGGTTTTGTGGCTAACTGCAGTGAGGACAGGATGCTGATTTGGATACATCTCTGGCCTGATCCAGGGATCTTTTTATTAGGAGATAGACAGGGACGTAGTTGGGCTGATTTGAGCAGACTTAATTAGCAGCAAGAGCTACAATTCCAAACATGCCTTTTGTTATAATTCATTTTTATTTGTTATTTTATGATGTTTTATGCACATATAGAAAAACCTATAAAATGTTATATATATTTCAAAACATTTTCCCATTAGAGTTCTGAAACCTATTCAAAGTATGATAGCATTCAGTGGCTATAAATATTAGGGCTGGGGGTTTTTTTGGGTTGTTTTTTTTTTAAAAATCGTATCAATAAAACAGCTCATTTTATTTATAAAAAAGATGTTGGCCCAATATCAAATTACTTGCTTTGCTTTCTTCAACCCATCGCATGTCACCTTATGAAGATGGATCCCTGCCTCATCACAAGTGGGCATAAATCTTTCACCTCCTCTGAATTGAGTTCTCTCTCACCCAAGCAGGTTTGAGAAAAAGCTGCAGAATAAGGATGACACTGCCTACTTGCCCAATATAAAATGAAACTTCTCATTCCCAGCCTGTATCAGCTGTGGCTGATCCGCAAAATTGGACACACGCTGACTTTGGTCATAAACTGAAGAGCTCCTTTAGGCATGGTACAAAGGCACACACACACCCCAAAGTGAGAATTTTTTTCTTTAAACTGATACCACAAACCAGGTTTGAAAATTTTGCTGAGTGGCTGTGCAGCTTTGGAATAGGGCATTTTAACAGAATTAAATACCAGTTACAGATTGGTAGACTTAATCACTTTAAGGTGTTCATTAATTCACTGGTGGGCAAATTCTGCTAAGTTTACATTCAAACGCCTGTGTTTTTAAAATTCAAGTTATTGCAATATTTGCATTCTTATATCTTATTTCCCTATGATAACATTAAATTCAAAGCAACTTAATTTTTTTTTTAAAAAAAAGTTGCAGCTTTTCCATAGGGAAATAGATTGAAAGATGGAAGCTTCTACTAAAATTTTTATATCTGAGCAAGTAACAATAATCCCCAGTGAATCATTTATGAAGCAGGACCATTACCTCTGAATCCTAAATATTAGACACAAGTTTTAAAAATACAAGATCTTCATGCTCTGCTTTCGAAGATAATTAGATTGCTTACTGCCCGTTATGGTTACTTCTGTGTTTTCAGCATATTCATTTTAAATATCAGCAAGAAGTATCTACAGACTTATATACCAAATACATACATATGCATTTTTTCTGGTATCAAGATAGCATTTAGAATAAGTCTATTTACAATAACATAAAGACATATTTTTAGTTTTTTTACCTATAGTAAAACACCTTAAGCAGAGCAAATTTATCAGGCAAATGTAAAAAATAGGGATTTATCTAAAATGTATTTTTTTTCCACAAATCAATGAAATATGTCTAGTCAGGATACAGTTTGACTATCTTGACCATGTGGCTCTGTAATACAGTATTAGTAGAGACCATATACCTTGCTGCTATAACTACTGTTATCCTTTGTTTTGTTTATCCAACTTCACGTCATCGTAGTTTCCTTTCAAACATAACATCAGTCTTTTATTTTTCTTAAAAAATAATTAGATTGTACTAGGTTTTGTTTTCATTTAGATTTTCTCTGTTCATTTATTCCTCCTATGTGTCATTATTTTTAGTGGCTTCCTTGTATAACTGAATAAAATTGTAAATAACACATGGTTGTTTAAATAACATACACTTGCATGTAAATAATAAAGCTTTCCTTTTGTTCTTGAAAACAGTATTATTGTCCCAATCCATATTGACCTTTCCTTCCCTCCTTTCTATACCATTTGTCTGCTGCCCACCTCACCAGATTCTGACCACTTTACTACAAGGATAAATAAATAAAATCTAACAATAAAATCAACATAGGGCTACATGTCACTTAACAGCTGAAGACATCACTCTCAAGTGCAATAGCATCCAATATTCTTTCAACTCATCTTCCGAAGCCTTGATCAAGGTGGGTGGTTTTCATCTGCGACCAGAATGTCATGAAAGAGTGGGCTGTTCTCACCTCTGGGAGGAGGAAATACCAATGGTTGGCACCATTGCAGAGAAAGCTTGCTTCCCAGCTGCCATCCCCCAGACCATCTGGGGAGTGTGATCACCAACTGTTTCCCCCAGAAAAGCATATGCAGGACAGAAAGCTTCTGCTTGGAGAAGACAGTCTCAGAAGAAGTCAGGGCCCATACAGTAGAGGAATTTATTGGTCATAATCAGTGCTTTGAATTGTACTTGGAGACCTATTGGCAGCCAATGCAATTCTTGCAAGATGGATCTTTGGGTTATGACCACTCATTCAGTAATTCTCCCAAATTATGAGAGTGCTGAACAAGGGAGATTTCAAACTAGTCCACAAAGTTGGGGCTGTCATGTCCCCACAGTCACATGATCATCATTTGCAATCTTCCCTGCCAAGTTTCTTACAAGGCAAATTCCCACAAAAGAAATTTCCAGGGATCGCGTATGCCGGAGTACTCCCTTGCCTTCCCTATCCCAGCACTCACCTGTGGCTCTTGCCAGCTGCCTGCTCTTCCCAGTGCCTGCTTGCTGCTCTTGCCAGCCAACCTATACTTCCCAGGACCTGGTGGAACCCCCAATCCCCCTGCACTCTACTTGGGACCCCTGCTTAGCAACCCGTGCAGTCATGGGGTTTTGACAGCAACAGGGATTGCTGCGATTGCTGTTGCAATGTAGTCACATGATGATATGCTTCACATCGGTTAATGGTGGCAATCCCAGTCCCAACTCTCATTTTAACCCAAGGACTACCCGTAATGCTGCTGAACTGGGACTGATCTATCAGAAATTAGATAGCCACATTTTGAAATCCCTGCAGCTTCAGAATAGCCTTCAAAGTAGTGCATTTAAGTCAGGTGTCTTCAAACATGGCCTTTTTATGACTTGTGGACTTCAACTCCCAGAATTCCTCAGCCAGCATGCCTGGCTGAGGAATTCTGGGAGTTGAAGTCCACAAGTCATAAAAGGGCCAAGTTTGAAGACCCCTGATTTAAGTAATCCAGATATGTGATTAGGATATGAGTGGCAGTTGCCAAAGGCTCATGTTTCAAGAATGGTTGCATCATCCACATCTGCTTAAAGGATTTTCTAAGCATGGTCTCCACCTGCTGTTTGAGCAGAGCTTGAATCCTGGAGAACTTCCAGATCTTCACCCAGTTCCTTCCAGAGAAATGTGATTGTGAACCAATACAGTTTATGCTGCATCCATTTATACATGCACTTCACTGTACCCACCCTTCTGTGCAAGCTGTGGATGGATATTGATGAGCTGAGTTAAATTCATGGAGCGAGTTTTCATGAATAAAGCCCTACACGCATGAACTTTCCTATACAATACCACACAGCATTGTTGTTAGTTGCGAAGTCGTGTCCGACCCATTGCAACCCCATGGACAACATTCCTCTAGATCTTCCTGTCCTCTACTATCTTCTGCTTCAGTGACTCTATCCAGCCACCTCATTCTCTGTTGTCCCCTTCTTCTATTGTCCTCAATCTTTCCCAGCATTAGGCTCTTCTCCAGTGAGTCCTTCCTTCTCATTAGGTGGCCAAAATACTTGAGTTTCAACTTCAGGATCTGGCCTTCTAAAGAGCAGTCAGGGTTGATCTCCTCTAGGACTGATCAGTTTGATCACCTTGCAGTCCAGGGCACTCACAGGAGTCTTCTCCATCACCATAGTTCAAAGGCCTCAATTCTTTTGCGCTCAACCTTTCTTATGGTCCAACTTTCACAGCCATACATTGCAACTAGGAAAATCATGGCCTTGACTATACGTACTTTTGTTGGCAGGGTGATGTCTCTGCTTTTTAGTATGCTGTCTAGATTTGCCATAGCTTTCCTCCCCAGGAGCAAGCGTCTTTTAATTTCTTGGCTGCAGTCCCCATCTGTGGTGATCTTATTTAAGGGACAGCCTTTCTCTCATTCTATAAGATCAGGCAGAGTGGGCGTACTCCAGGTCCCACCAATTAAAGAGTGCCATCTTGTGGGGTCCCAGAGCTGTGCTTTTACAGTGGAATATCCTTCCTCTGGTAGTTCATCTAGGCTGAATGTTAGAAAAGGTCTGAAAACCTGGCTTTTCAAACAGCTCAGATGCCAGGATGATAAGTAAAGGAAGAGTGATTGGCATTTAGATGCACCAAATTTGCTGATGTTCGTGCTCTATGGGTTCTATACATCTGTATATCATCTGGAGCCTTTCGATTTATCAACCTCTAATTAAATAATAAACTATGGGAGTAGCTATTTTACTCTGCTTTTTTACAAACCTAGCAAAAAGCCATTGTGTTAGATCTTTATTTTTGCATAAGAAGAAAGAGAAGATGATTCAGTATGGTAGTAAAGGCAACCACTACTCAGTCTGCTGGGTTGCAAAGCTCAATACCAGCAGTTAAGTGTCCCCACTTGCAAAGCTCTGTGTCAAAAAAAAAGGTGTAAGAGGATATAGAGTATTAAGTCACAATTGTAAACATAAAGCCCAGCAAACCTGCAAAGTCAACCCAGTAATTGTGGCATTTTCATTCCACCCTAAAATTAGGCATCAACAAGGCACAAAAGTACACATAATTACCAAAGTACAAGAAATCAACAAGGAGCCCTTTGCATTTTTAGTAGCCCTCTGAAAGGTCAAAACAGAAAAGAACCAAAAGCACGCACAAAGACATGATTTTTGCACTCATAATGTGCACTTTGAAAATGTCAGCAATACTTGCCTTATGCACAGTCAAAGATGCCCATTTGTATTTGTTTAAATCTAAGTAGGCATCAATCATAGCAAAAACTCGGGGCTGTAGGTTATATTGGACAGCTGAAAAAGATCCTGGAAGAAGGCTATCCTTTCCATTTTATTGCCCAGAAAACAACTCTGAAGTCATTACAAGTCATGCTGAGCTTAGTTCATGGTGACTACATCCATGCAGTTGTCCTTGCAGTATAAGAATCATGGTTTGCTATTGCCTTCTGGGATTGTTTAAAGAATATTTCCCAGTCTAGTCAGTAGTCCTGGAATTCCCAGGTACTTCTTATCCCTATATTGAACTAACTCTGTTTTAGTTTCTAAAACTAGGTATTGCTACCTGCTGAGACTCTTAATGACTATTTGCAATGTACACAAGGATTGCAACCATGCAGCTTCTGCCTCTGAGTTAGGCTGATATAACTATGGTTTTCCTCTTAAAGCTACCCCCTCATTATACTGTTCAATCTCAGTCAATAGCAGTAGAGATAGAACTGTTCCGCCTTCCTGTAATGAATAGACTGATCTCAGCCCTATAAGATGGACCAGACTAGGAAACCAATATAATATAGGCCAGGACCACTTTTATTTGAACAAATACAGTAACAGAATTGTGCTTCCCTCTCCATCCTCTGATACTTGTGTAAACCAGGGAAGTGCTTGTCTGAGATACTTTTTCAAGTTATTTTCTTGGCCCCAATTGAAGCCCCTCTTATCTTGGCAGTGTCTCTCCCTCATGTTCTTCAGGGCCATTCCCTACGTCCTCTGCAACTGGAAACTTTTTGAGCAAAAAGAGAATAATCTGGATTCAAATGTTGGAAGTTCTAGAATGAATAGAGCAACACTGTTCAAAATTTCCCTATTTTAGTCTGAGAGCAGGTTAGTCTCAATGTGTTTTGTCTTGATTCCAGAACTTATGCCATGGTACTGACAGACAGAGACAAATAAAGCAGAACTCCAAGGCTTGCAAGTTCCTCAAAGAACATGTTTATTGATAGAAAGTATCAGCACATCAAAAGTGAAACCCAGTCTGAATAGACACGTAACCCCACCACTAAAGCTATGCAAGCTACTACATTCCCTAATACAACTTCTTGGCGGGCTTTTCACTAAACTCCCAGCTTGCAGTCCCAGGAGTAGCTGATGACCTTGGTTCCCACAGGAGAAAGTCTGTTTTGTCTAGCGAAGCACCTGGTAAACCCCCCTCCCTCCATGCTATGTGTCAATCAAAAATGAGTAGGGAAAATGGCAGCAGCCACGCTCATTTTCAAAGTTGACAGTTGGCTCGACAGTTGGGTTGGAACTTTGGTGAGGGGAAGGAAGAGATGGATAGTTTTTGGCATTTCTCCCCACGGCACCCACCTCTTGAGCAACAGGAATCGTATCTTTCACCTCCAGGCAGCCGAACGTCTCCTTCAGTTGTTCGAGCGAGGAGCTGTGGACTGCTGACAAATCTCCATTCTCCGGAGTCATCCTATCCCATCGAGCCCTTTCCTTTCTTTCCATCCACAGACAAAGAACAATAAAAGCTCCTCTCCAGTGGTTAAAGGAGTGCTCCTGCACTGAGGGGCAGCCTTGGCTTGGAAGAGGTCCACTAGGGCTGTAGTTCTTTCCTGCGGTTCCAGTTTCCCAGGTTGGATCAACCTGGTTTTCGACTGAGCCCCTACCAATGACGCCTCCTCAATAGCTGGAGAGCCACCCTGCGCTCTGACAGCCTGAGTCCTGTTGCCACTAACAACAGTTTCAACTTTCTCCTCCATCTCGAGTCTTCACTGTGTCTTTGCCGCTCTCCCAAAAGTGATTGGGTAGGCGGTCGGGGCCCAGCACCCTCAAAAATGAAGTTTGTATGAGACTTGGTTTAATGTCATGGTTCTGACAGACAGAGACAAATAAAGCAGAACTCTGAGGCTTGCAAGTATCTCAAAGAACATGTTTATTGATACAAAGCATTAGCACGTCAAAAATGAAACCCAGTCTGAATAGACACGTAACAATCCCCAGTACAAGGTTAAGAAATCCCACCCCTAAAGCTGTGCAAGCTACTACATTCCCCAATACATCTTCTTTGCGGGCTTTTCATGAAATGCCCAGCCTGCAGTCCCGGGAGCAGCCGATGACCTTGGTTCCCATGGGAGAAAGTCTGTTTTGTCTAGTGAAGCACCTGGTAAACCCCCTTCCCTCCATGCTATGTGTCAACCAAAAATGAGTAGGGAAAATGGCTGCAGCCACGCTCATTTTCAAAGTTAACAGTACTCAAGTGTTTTGTTTCAAGCTTGGAACATATTCAACTTAGGTCTTTTTAAAATGAGTGACAACCAGCTAAATCCTCTCCCTCTGGACTAACACTGAGCAAGTAAATTGGATGGTCCATGCACAGCTTTAATTATAATCCAGATAATTACTGAATTTGGGAACTTAAAGCAGTTGATTAATTCTGAATTCTGCTTCATTAGTGCAGTTTGATGGAAGAAATTCAAATAAATAGGGAGCTACCTTATACTCAATCAAATCTAGTTTGCTACTATTTATATAGCTTGACAGCTGCTATCCAAAGTTTCAGAGGTAACCTTTTCCAGGTCAGTCTGGAAATGCTAGAGATTAAATCCAAAATCTGCTTGTAAAATACATGCTTTACTATTAGCTGATGGCTCTTCCCAAATTTAGCAAACAGGCAACCGAAATACTATTCTTTTCCAGCTTAGCTTTCTTTAGCAAGTCAGTTTCATTGGTATATGTATGTTTCATTTCTCAGAAATTTGGGATATTTGGCATTTTAAGAATTAATTAGGTGTATTATACAAATTTTCATGGATTACAACTTATTTCATAGAAAATAGCTCGGAAGAGAGAGAGAGAGAAAAAAAGAGAGAGAGTATTTAGGAGGAAGGCAGAGAAGGGAATAATCTACAGAAGGGAGAATGGTGAGAAAAGAGGACAGAGAATTATTTTGGGGATGGGAGATAAATTACTTAGATCATGTCCAGAATTAAAAAAATAAAATTTGTATTTTTTGAGAGCAGACCATCTATTGCAATAGACATGATACTGCATCTTAAAAATCTAATAAATCTATGAAAAACTAAGGTTATTCTACTGAGAAAGAAATACATCTCATATATTATATTTCATGTAAGAAAGAAGAACCAGAGAAAACAGTGAAGGTAAGGAACGTGACCGCATAAAAAAAGGCAGTTGGACATGCCACAGAATAACTAGTTAACACAAGCAATTTGATAACAAGGTGTGTATGCAAAAGCCTTGGATTGTGTTTAATCGATGTAAAATGGTGTTGAATTTTCAAAAGAATTTCAGCTAAACTAATCAGGCTCTGCAATTCTTTTTCTCAAGTATTGCCACCTTGAGGTCTAAAATGGAACATCCGGGGAGCTGACGTGTTTCCCTAATTATTTCTGCATACTTATTCTGTTCAGAAATGGTAAGTTTTGATAGACTTTTGCAAGGGCTGCTTCTATGTTAGTCCAGTTAATAAATCTGTTATTTTTTTTCTTTTTACGACCCATAATCCCTTTATTCTGGGTGGAGTCATGGCAACTGAGTGGAGCTAAGCGTTTACTGGCCCAATGCCCTTCTTGATGTCTATACTATATTTTCTCTTTGAGCCCTGATGGAGAAACATCTGTTGCTGCCTAGGATTGAACTCACAACCTTCCAAGTGGGAGGCAAGCATCTTTATCTCTAGGCCATCACACCACTCAATAAATCTGTTAAATATAATCTGTTCAAAATTCATTCTGAAGATAAGTTATTCTAACACGGCCATTAAAATAATGGTGTTCTGTTGTACCATATGTGCCCAGAGTTCTGCCATGAACCCAGAGATTAAAGTATCATTTGTAACGATAAAAAGAGTGAACTGCTTGAGAAACAGATTTTGTTAGTTAGTTCATTAGAAATTCATCAGATTTCATTAGCTCAAGCAGAAAGATGGTATAACAAATAAGTATATTTAAGATTGAACTAGAATAATATAGCGTGTCCCCCATTTTATGCTATGAAACTTTTTTTTGCTTTATCTGGAGATCCCAAACTGGATATAGGTTTAGTGACCCAGGATGAAAATGGAGTTGGGGAGAACTTGTTGGAAGGAAGGAAGAAAGGAAGGAAGGAAGGAAGGAAGGAAGGAAGGAAGGAAGGAAGGAAGGAAGGAAGGAAGGAAGGTTGGTTTAAAGCTTTTGTACAACCAATCAGCATTTAAGAACAGATCATACAGTAATAAGGAACAGTTTTCTTTCTCTCCATCCAGCGCCTTCTGGTATATGCAAAAAAGGCTCACTCATATGCACTTGACCAGTTCTTCCATATTCATGCAGCATCTGACAGACCATACGAAATAATTATTGAGGCAACACAAACCTCAAGTTGACATCTAATTGCCATACACCATTTTATTTTTGCATGAGATATATGGATGATTGCATGTAGAATGCATGTATGTGTGTGTTATGCTTGAATATTAATCAACCCATATTTACCCCTTCATTCCTCCATCTATTTTTATGTCACCAAACTGAGCAAAACAGAGGAGACGAATGAAAGGCAGAAGCTACACATGAGCTGTCCTGTGTTGGTCAGCTCCCAAGATGACTGTTCTTGGGAAAGAAAGAGATTCTACCAGTTGTCCTTCTTAAGTGGTTTAATTCCAAATGATCAGACCATCCATTGTTTCTTATATAACTTCTACCTTGAGATGGTATCAGTATGTTCTGCACAAGGAGATTGTGCTGTATTTAGACAGAACCTCTGATTCCCTTTGTTCCAACTAGAGACCTCAAACAGCATGTCCTGCTGTTGATGTAGAAGGATCCTTTTTCTGAGAACATTGTCCATGATCCCATGATACTTTGTTAAAAGAATCTCATTCCCCCCCTCATAGATATCCTTGCCCATTCCAGGTAGACCACTCTCTGAAAATAGCCTATGATAATAAATATCTTATTTTCATTCAGTTGAGTTCCATTCCCATCTACACAGCTATATTTTCCCCAGGATAGGGGATAGGATATTTTTGTTTCATGTGTAGATTTGAGTTTGTTTTTATTATTCATAGCTGCTGTTCAGAATCTTCCTGAAAAGATGCACTCAGCCTCACTTCAGTGAATTTCTACTCATTCCTTCATCCACACAATAAAATCCAACTCAGTGCATAATATATAATATGCTTGTTAGTTTGTGCGTGCTATTTCATCCATATGCTGTCTCCTGATTAAATAAAAGTCTGTTCCTAATTATCCTACTCTGCCTTTGGTCTGGATATCAGGAAAATCTGATGCCCACTTGACTACAAACTATTATTAGTAGAAATTAGGACAAACAAATAGAATCTGTTACTCCTTAACTATGCAAAGAAGTTAGTATCTGATCCTTTCTTTATTAGAAAGAATCTCAGTACTGTAGTCTGGAAGATTCTGATATAAATTTCTGCATAAATTGCATTTGATCGAATCAGAGCTTGCTTACTTTTTTATTAGCAATCAGCTGCCTTGTGCAATCCCTGAATAATCACAATTAATCCATTGTTCTCTGTTGCAAGTTGGAAATAAGTAAATCTTTTAACCACAAACAGGAAAATCACTGCTTTTCTGGTGGACTTATAGGTAGGATTTTATGCTGTTCTAAACAAAACACAAATGGTTTTCCTCTACGAAAACCTACAAAAGTGTTAGCATTGGGTGGAATAGCATGGGTTATAGGAAGCAGTGAAACAAAAGATCATTCTTCAGAAAGCATTTAGTACCTTTTCCTGGTTATTGAAATTATTCTGAAAGACCTTGGTTAAATAGAGAGTTGAGATTATGTTACACAAGACCAGTCAGTCTCCATAAATAATAAGCACACTGAGATAAGAATGTATTGGCCTATCACTATTGTGTGTGGCAAAAGGAAAGCAGATTTAATGTAGATTGATTGCAAATACACAGAGGCAGAATCTGACAGCTTAGTCAGAATGACCCAACAAAAATTGCAACATCACAGTGCAGGCTCTGCCCCATACATACATGCATACGATAACCCATAATCCTCATAACCCATATATAAAAGAAGTAAAGTTTGAACCACAATATTCATCTTATCCCATGCATCTCTACTCTCCCACAAACATCTATGCCTCCATATGAAGAAGTCCATGCAGCCATGGCCCTGCTTTGATGAGCTTTTTAGTTCTTCTAATAATTGTAAGTTTCTGAAAGACAATTCCCTTCTCCCAAGATTTCCCTTGACTTATTATTTCATTAGTTTTGTTCCCAAACTCTCTTAGATCTTCCCTTTTTCAGAATCTACTGCTGGAACACTAAACACTATAATTTGAATGAGGCACTCAAGGAAACCTGAAGCACTAACTTGATCAGTGCATGAATGGGAAATTATAGTCCATGAAAGGACAAATATGAATAATTACACTAAAAGAGATTGGGATTCTGTTTTGATAAAACAGGATGAAAATGGAGTTGGGGAGAATAGGAAGGAAGGAAGGAAGGAAGGAAGGAAGGAAGGAAGGAAGGAAGGAAGGAAGGAAGGAAGGAAGGAAGGAAGGAAGGAAGGACCCGCATGCCTGCTTCAGGCACCAAAATCCAAAATATTAGATAAGATCAGAAGTTTACCACAAATATCTTTTTGGTCCTATATTAAAAGTAAAAAAAACAAAACAAAAAACCAGGCTACATAAATGAAGTATAGTGAGAAAGAACATGATCAGCACAATTTATTTAATTTAATTTAATAAAAGAACAAGTTTATAGTAACAAGTTAAGAGTATTAAAAGGGGAACTAATGGAAGTAAAAACAAAACGTTGCTGGAACTAAAGGAGCTGAAAAGTCATAAGGAGAACAAAGGGCAATGTAATTTCTCCGGATTTACTTACTGAAAAATATATGAATAATTTACAGAGCACTATTTGGTCATAAGCCAAAAAACCAATTCATGAAAAAGAAGCTCATTCTGCATTTGACACTAAAGTTTTTGGAAAGATGAAAGGGACAAGGTGAGTTTTACCTCTTTGAGGATCCAAAGCTGAGGCAGAAACACTCCAGTGATAGAAAGGACTTGTACCAATGTGACAGCCCTTCAAGATGGACCAGACTAGGAAATCAATGTCATATAAATCAGTATTAATCTTATTGTAAAGCTGTAGAAACAGAACCTTGCAAATCTGAATGTGCTTCCTCCTCCATTCTCTCTATCTTTGTGTGTATTAGGCAGGGGTTTGTCTGAGAGGCTTACTAATGTTACTTCCTTGGCCTGGGCTCAGCTCCATCCTATCTGACCATTGCCTTGGTAGTATCCCAAGGGTGATTTTTCACTACGCAACTGGACTTCCTTGGGGCTTTTTTTGAAAACGTTTCCTGTCTCATCCAAGATGCTTCTTCAGAGCTGAAGAAGCTTCTTGGATGAGAAGCGAAATATCTTCAAAGAAAAACAAGGAAGTCCAGTTGCCTGGTGAAAAAGCACCTTTGGGATAACTATGACCTGGATGACTGAGAATCTCCATAGACATTTGCCTTGATAGTAGCTCCTCCTCCTGTCCTTCGAAGCCATTCCTTCTACACCAGGGTCTCCAGACTGGCAACTTTTAAGACTTGTGGACTTCAACTCCCAGAATTGCCACACTGGCTGACGAATTCTGGCATTTGAAGTCCACAAATCTTAAAGTTGCCAAGTTTTGAAGCCCCTGCTCTACACAAGCTTCAAGTGCAGAATGGATAGATCTTTCTGTTTGTTTGTCTCTGTGTTTTATCTTAATACTTTCATGAGGCTTCATTTAACTTGTAACAGGACATGGAAGTCTCTTTTTGAATGTATTGTTTTATGAAAGGGTCTATTTTTCGCTAAATCAAACATTTTTTTCCCCTTTAAAGTGCTTCTGCTGTTACCTCAGTTGACAATGGAGGCACATAAGTTGAATAGGGTTTAAATTACCTTAGAGTCAATTGAAGTTGCATTTTAGCTCCTCTCCTGTTCAGTGTTTATATTAACAATTTAGCTGACTAAATCTGCACAAGCAAGATTATCATTCCCCCAAGCAGCCTGGAGAGCACATTTCTATCCTTTTTGATGCTATGATCCTCTCTAGGACTTCAGTTGGCTTCAGCTGAACATTGCAAGCCACTGCTCAGTATTGCAAAGAGCACCAATTGCAAATTAGTTATTTTGAGAGCAAAATTCTGATCTGATAAATAAGTTTCCACTGTGCAAGTCTCATGCTAAAATATATGGGGCATGGTATTTCATGACTCAGATAGTGAAAGTGTATGTAGCAGGCATGCTCTTAAATCATTCTAAGCCAGGCTTTGACCTCAGCTAACATCATACTATAGACCACGGGTGCCAAACTCAATCACGTCATGTGACGTATCATGACTTTTTTGCCTTTGAGAAGCTGGGGTGGGTGTGGCCTGCCATGACACATCCAGCCCATGGGCTGCCAGTTGGACATCCCTGCTATAGACTGTAACTTGGCTCATTCTCCAAATTTGTCTCCTTGGAATAAATCCAGTCAAATTCTTTGAGGTGATGTTTCAGGTGCCTCATTATTAATGCAACATCTTGAATTGATTATTGATTAATTATGTTCCTTCAGGTCATTTTTGACAACCATTGACCACATAGATTTTCTCCATGATAATATATTTTCAATCAGGTATGATAAAAGTAACAAACGCAAGAGAAGTTTCTTGCTGTTTGGGACAAATGGATAAAATTTATACAATTTAGATTGGGTATACAAAAATATTATATAGTTTTTTCATAAGTTTTATTTTTATATATATTATAGATAATCTTTTTATATATATAAATATAAAGTTCTTAATTTAATTTTTATTTTTACTTTTTAAGCCTATATTCTGCTCTGGGAAGCTCAGGGGGGGGGGAAGGGAGGGGGGGGGTTTGGGAGGGGTGGGGTTTTTTTTTTTATATATATGTATTGTTTAGTTTTATTTTTTTGTATATGTTGTCTCTTGTTTTGTATTCTTTTTTCTTTTTTGTAAAATTTATAAAACTTTTAATAAAAAAAAAAAAAAAAAGTAGAAGCCAAAGACTAATTTTTTTTTTAATTGTCCTCCTCCCTGATGGCTTTGCCCTCTTGATAGTGGGAAATCAGTATAAGGAGAGCCCATTTGGTCTAGTGGTTAAGGTACCAGGCTTGAAACCAGGAGACTATGAGTTCTAGTCCTACCTTAGGCATGAAAGCCAGTGAGTGACTTTAGACCAGTCACTCTTTCTCTGCCCAACTCAGTTCACCAGGTTGTTGTGGAGAAAATAGGGGGGGAAAAGGAGTATTAGATATGTTCACCACCTTGAATTGTTTATAAAATGAATAAAGGCAGAATATAAACTGAATAAATAAGCGTTCTTGGAAGACTCCCTTGAAAATAAACAACATATAGAGGTATTAAAAACAGGGATATGATCAGGCGATATCATTTATAAAACAGTGCCTTCTGAATGTTAAATGGAAAACTGACCTTGGCTGAGTTCCTTAAATTGCTGCTGGACCAGTGCATGAAGTACCTCTTAAAACCTGGCTCGCACCTCACATATTTGGTTTATCTGGAGCACAAAAGTGTTTCTAACCTGGCAAGATGTGGTGCTCTTCCCACAGCAATCCTAGAAGGGAGATATTTAAAAAGTCTGCAAGTTAGAATAATTGTGCCCATGTGGGGATGAGATGTAGAAATAACTGAACAGGCTCTATTTGCTTGTCAGTATTGTTATCACGTAGAAAGTAGTTGTATTTTGCCATTGCTAGTAGATTTCCCAGATCACCCTCAGCAATTTAATACATTGTCTGATAAAAACTCTACAAACAGGTAAGTTTTATCCTAAACTGATTAAATTCATCTCCTGAGCATTAAATCCCACCCTCTCCTGCTAGGGTAAGAATATGTTGTTGATATTTCTGTGGCTAATAATTGACTTCCTCTAAAGGATAAAAATATTAAATAATTATAAGTTAATTATTTATATATATATCACCCAACACAACTCCTCAACATTTACAGAAAAAAATAAATGAATGAATGAATGAATGAATGAATGAATGAATGAATGAATGAATGAAGTCAGAACAGTTCCAAACATCCCAAACAACAGTGACTTCACCACCTGGAGGAAGGTGCTACAAAAGCTGATGTACAATTGAATATCGTCAGTATACTGATGATACTTTCCCCAAACATCTCAATGATCTCTGTCAGTGATATCATCTAAATGTTAAACAATAGTGGAGAAAGGATTGTGTTTTGTTATTCTACACCATAAAGGCATCCATGGAGATGAAAGATAGCCTAGACACTTCATAAGAAAATGAATAGCAAAATTCACTGCAACAGGTTCTGAGGAAATGATTGTTTATGTCACTGTCTGTAGTCTCTATAAATATGCTTTGGAGGAACAATATGGAGCAGCACTATGGCAATTTCCACTGCTTGCTATTTTTGAAAGAAAGGTCAATCAATTGGCATTTGTCTAGAGAACTATCATGTAAAACAAATAGAAGGTACATGAATGTGTGTTCTTCTAAGATCAAAACTGGTTATTAGTTTAGCTCATTTAAAGTAAGGTAGTGTCAGATGTGAATAACCAGACCCACAGATGTAAGGGTTAACGACTACTTTATTATTCTCTGCTTGTTACACAGGAATTTCCTCAGGCTGGTATTTTTTTTGTGGGAACTATGAGATAAGGCTCTAAGTCATTCAAGGAAGGTCAGACCTAACTCTCTTGTGGTTTATGTAGAGAGTCCAGGCTACTTCCACATTGAGGTTCTCCTCCCAGCTGGAATGGTTGGTTGCCAATAGGTAGGATTATAAATATACGGTACCTGTGGCTCCTACTATAACAGGCACAATTTCCTTCCCAAGGCAGGTGCACTACATCCGCTCCTTAGCTAAGTAAAGGGACGTCCACAAATATGTGTTTAGCTAAATACTGTAGGTGGAAAGAAAGAGGATGAAAGTTGCTTCTGGTACACAAAGGAGAGGCATGAAACAAAAAGGCAGAAAACAGGGAGAAAAGAAGTCACGGAGTTCACCAAATAACAGAAACAACCTGCATTCAATGAAAAAAGCATGATATTCAGGAAGAAGTAGTTGAAAAAAATGAAACTATAAATTTGAAAAAGTATGAAAAATAAAACAAACCCACAAACTAGATGGCAACTGATATAATTAAATAATCATGCTATAATTTTTCATTACTCAGCCACATATATCATTCACATTTCTGCATCAATTTACAGTTCTGGTCCATTTGAAGATAATCTTTGAGAATACCCGAAAGTGCTGGATTTGAAGGCAGTCAAAACAGTTGGTGGCCTAGCCAGTAACCCTGAGGCAACTTTTTTTTTTGATCTTACTAGTCATTAACAATTCTTTTGTATCTTGCAACTTCCATTCATGCAACTGTCTGCCTGCTAGAACAAGAATAAACTGTAAAATCAAACAAATAAAGAGTATATGTATAAGAGTTAGGATCTCTAATTTAGAAGTCTTTATTTTACAAAAAGTCTGCCTAATGTGAATGGTTTTTGCCATTTTGTCCCTCAGTTTCATAGCTAATACAGTATATACTCCTCCAACTGGATAAGAAATGAAGCAAGTTTAATCATGATGCAAAGAAGCACCTGGCCAGCTTGGATAGATGGGACATTTTCTTCCTTTTTTAAAAAAAAATAAACCAACATACCAGCTACAAGTAGTCCTTGATTTATGAATACAATTGAACCCAAAATTTCTGCTAAGCAAGACATTTGTTAGGTGAGTTTTACCCCATTTTATAACCTTTCTTGCACAGTCATTAAGTGAATCACTGAAGTTTTAAGTTAGCTGTTAAGTGAATCTGGCTTCCCCACTGTGTTTGCTTGTCACTTTTTGCCATGATCATGTGATCCCAGGATACTGCAACCATCATAAATAAATGCCAGTTCCCAAGCATCCAGACTTTGATTGTGTGACCATGGGAATGTTGCAATGGTCACAAGTCACTTTTTTCAGTGCTGTTGTAATTTTGAACGGCCACTAAATGAATGGTTGTAAGTCAAGGGCTATCTCTACTCCTATCTTTTAAAAGGAATCAGTGAAATGAATCAGAGTTTCCTGGAGCATGTCAGCATTACTACCAAAGGTTCTATGTTTTTTTGACTTCTTGATTACTATAAGGAATGTTGAAAAATGTCTAATTTCAGTCTTTTTCTAGTAATCAAAATGTTTGGAAGTGCAATCTAAATGTCATGCTTCTGATTAGTTTCAAAACACTTCTTCTTATGGACGTGATATTAAAACGCTCTTTTGCATTACACAATCAAAAGTTAGACTTCCTTGCAGTCATAGTTAACTCTCCAGCATAAAGCAAGAATGGGATGCAATATTGGCAACAAGGACAAGAGGGAGTGAAATGACTAAACACTGGTTAGGGCCATTAATAAGGCCCACTTCATGGTGATAAGAGAACCAAGCTTAATTTTCTGCTTTTATCATGTCTGCTGACAATTAGCTGGTATCCTTGTTTAGAGTAACCCAGTCCCTCTTCAGGAAGGTAGAATTTGCAGAGTTGCTGTAAGGAACACACTAGGTATTTGTCAGATAAAGTTACCCAAGTTTTCACTAAGCTACACTCTGGCCTTTGGAATTGATGGAATCATGATCCTGCTTGGCCACCTGGGATGAATTTGATCCAGTTGTTTTTGAGGAAGGATTCTTAGAGTTATAAGCTCAGCCATCTGTGTATTAGATCCACGCCTCTAAGTTTGGGAGTTTTCCTGAACGTGGTTCTTGTTCAAGGAACAAGTGGCAGCCATGGCAAGAAGAGCTTTTGCATAGCTATATGTTTTATGCCAATTTATACTTTTGTAGATCAAGAAGGACTGCTAATGGTCACTCAGGTCTTGAGTCGCCTCCCAAATGAACTACCACAATGTGCTTTACATGAGGCTACCTTTGAAAAACATCTGGAAGCTTCAGCTTGGTTCAGAGAGTAGACTTGACCCTGGGTGTCAGATCTACTATCTTCGGCTTGGTGCCTTGCTGGCATTCTGCCATCAGTTGGGGAAGGGAGGGAGAAACAAATGGGCAATAAAGCTCTATATCTTTATGATGGGAAATTGGGAGAGGGAAATAGACATGTGAGAAAGAACAGAGTGGTTTGGAATCTGGTTCATACTGGCATTGGCATCTTCAAGGTCATCTACCCTGCGAGTGGAATTTCACCAGCACAAACACCTCAGCATTTCCCAAAACATCTTGGTGGTGCCGGATGGGTAGACTGCTGGAGGAGGACTAGGGGAAACTGGGGGTTTAGTTCTGTATTGGTGCACGGGAATTTTAGATTCCACTTGACTTTATTACAATCAGCGTCTCTTAGTAAAAGTGCTTTTTCACTTCAACCAAATGGAGTCGAGAGTTTTACTTTCCTAGGAGAACAGACTGGGGCAGGTCTGACATTGGGTCTCCCTACAGCCAGCCCCAAACTTTCATTCAATCAATATGCATAAGATTTATGGGCACTGTGCTCTGCTTAGTTAATTTTTAAAATTATTTTTAGATGTTTTTATCCCACCTTTATAATCTTATAAGTAACTCAGAGTGGCTAACATACATTATAGTCCTTCCTCCTATTTTCTCCACAACAGCAACTCTGTGAGATGAGATGAGATGAGATGAGCCAGCTTTCTATGCATGCCTAAGGTAGGACTAATGCTCACAGCTTGCTTATTGTTTGTTTATTTATTTATTTTAATCCCACCTTTTATTACTTTTACAAATAACTGAAAGAGAGTGACTGGCCCAAAGTCATGTTGTCCTTCCTTCCTTCCTTCCTTCCTTCCTTCCTTCCTTCCTTCCTTCCTTCCTTCCTTCCTTCCTTCCTTCCTTCCTTCCTTCCTTCCTTCCTTCCCTGATCTGGAATGAATAAGAATGGAGTACATCCTGGGGGATGAAGGGTAGGAGAAGTATACACCAATGCCTTTCTTCAAAGAGATTTGGACACAAGAAGAATGAGAAATTGTGAATGTGTAACATTGTTTTGCAAAGCCCGTAGCTTCAATATTTATTGATTGCAGTACAGGCTTTTTTCTGTGAATCAGGAAAGTGATTGGTACTCTTTCTCATCCTGAAATTCCTAGCCAAGGCCAAGCTTATCTTTTACCAAGTTCTCAAGCAAGTGAGACTTATTCTGATTTGCCCTGTCAAAATCTTTGAATGCCACTGGGGTTATATACATGCACACACACACAAACGCACAGATCCACCACTTTCTTCCATTTCAGAGTAAGGAAGATTACACACAATGCAGAAAAAGAAGAAAGAGTAAGCCAAAAAAAAAAAAAATCAAAGATATTAAGATAAGGAAACAAAAAGGAAACACAGCTCAAATTAGTTTACACCAGCATCATTCAATGTATATTTCATACCTTTTTATCTTTACATCCCTTCATGATTTCCCTCTATTCTAAAGTTCCCCTTTTCTCTCTTTCTCAGGATCTCAGCTCCATCCATCCAAACTTGACTTTCTTGCTCTTCCCCCTTCTTTCAATCCATTTACTTTTCTTATATATATTTATTGTATAATAGGATCCTCCTTCATTCCTTCTATGTGACCAACTACTTCAATATATTTATTTTGTACTGGACATTCTTGTATTCAAGGCACGTTCATGCAGTATCCATACCTTTTTGATCTTCTCCCTTTTCATGTTATGATTCATAATTAAGTTACCCTTTCCCACTGCAATCTACTTTCATGTTTCTTCTGTCATACCCAGTGGTCACTTCTATGTAACTGAAAGGGCAAAAGTGTCCTCTTCTACACAGCCACTTTCACTTGCAGGTGACTAAGGGGCAAGAAATGTGCTCTTATAAGCAGATGTTTTCACCACTTTTATTATTATTCAACAGGTACCCACTATATTTCTGTCCGCATTTGCATAGCACATGTTGATATTTCTCCATGCTGTTGTGAAGGTATTTTCCTTGTCAGCCAGCAAGAGACAGGCCTAATAGTTATTACCTAAAGTAGATTGCAGACCTCCCTCCGTAAGGGAGAGCTGCTGCTTGTTGTATAAAGTCAGAGAGTTTCCTCCATCCTCTCCTCTCCTAGGGATTGTGGATTTTGAGGCTGTATTTGATTCAATTCTAAAAGCCCATCTTTTGGGGGGGGGGGATCAATATTTTGTCCATTGAAAAAAAGGCATTGCTATGGATTTATATAATATATTAGTCTAATTTAATGAAGAGAAGGACGAGGGGGGACATGACAGCAGTCTTCCAATATCTCAGGGGTGGCCACCAAGAAGAGGGAGTCAAGCTATTCTCCAAAGCACCTGAAGGCAGGACAAGAAGCAATGGATGGAAACCAACCAAGGAGAGAAGCAACCTGGAATTAAGGAAAACCTTCCTGACAGTTAGAACAATTAATCATTGGAATAGCTTGCCTTTAGAAGTTGTGGAAGCTCCAACACTGAACATTTTTAAGAATATATGTTTATATACATATATAAAATTCTCACGTGTGTATGTATATTTATATATTTAAGTCATATATATATATATGTGCACAAACGTATACATAAATTTGACTGGGGGATTCTGGGAGTTGAAATTTGCAAGTCTTAAAAGTTGCCAAGTTTGGAGACGCCTGCTGTATACCAGTGCAAAGTGAGATTGGACTGGACAGCTTTCCAGATTGGTCCTATTTTGTGCGACATGTATATGAATTCACCAATACTATAAGATGCTTTTAGGGATTTGATTTATAAGTTCCAAAACTGGTAGAAAACTACCTGCCAATCTTGCTGCATGTAGACGATGCCACCATTTTATCACTGATTCAAATTGGTCTAAGGAGAGCTTTTAAAACTCTGGGGTAAAACTGCAAAGGAAGAACAGCTGGTTATCATGAATCAAGGAATTAAGTTATGGTGTACAGAGAATTAACAAACTGTATGTTAGATATTACAAATATCTGGAGGAGCCTTGCAGTCGTCCCAAAGGACAACCACCCAGCTGGACTATTTCCTCCTAAACCCCAAAGAGCACGTTAGCTATTTTAAGATTCCATTGAAATGGAGGGAACGAGAATCCTGCTGCCATTAAAGAGTTTGCTTCAAAACAGTTGCACAATTCCTTTATGGGGTACAAGTTAAGCCCCTTTCCAACTATGCTACCTATTGGGGCAAAAAAAAAAAAGAGAGAGAGAGATTGGCTTTTTCGAAGCCTGTTCCCAATGAAAAATTAAGATTAAAAACATACCTCCCAAAATAGAAGTGAATGTTTAATATATGTTATTTATCTGGCTAAAACTCAATCTGGTGACCACAGAAAAGAAAAGGTAAAGGAGTCCCTGTGGATTTTACTCTGCTAGTCATTGCCGACTCTAGGGGACAGTGCTTACCACTGTTGCTCATCTCCATTGCAAGGGCCACTGAGCAGACATTTCCATCGTCATGGGCCAGCATTTGCCCAGGCGTTGATTGCCTTCATGGTATTTCCTCCATTGAGTTTGGACTTTAAGATCTTCTTCACTCTCTTGATGTATTCACCTCTAATCTTTTTCTTGACTTCATTGTGCTTGATGTTGTCAGCTTGAAGGATACCCAAATATCTTCCTCATCCAGACTCTTAATGTTATTTTCATGGGGCTTCTTGATTCCTTCAGTTTTCACTATTTTTCCTTGTTTGATAGTAAGTGTGGCACATTTGTCCAAGCCAAACTCCATTGCAATATCTTGGCTATGTATACAGACAGTGTTGAGCAGCAATTCTATTTTAGATAGTTGTTTATTATTATTATTATTATTATTATTATTATTATTATTATTATTATTATTATTATGGATGTTGTTTATTTAGCCTTTTTCACTCACTTCCAATACATTATTTTCCATTCCATTGAATGTTCTCTGCCTCTTTTCTCTATACGTTACTCTTTTTACTATATTCTTTGCAACTATTTGTTTCCATAGACATCATACAAAACCCTTCTCTCATTCTCATTTCTTGAAGCTGTCATTTTCTTCCATGCATCTTTTTCTTTCTTTCCACAATCTTTCACTTTATTCTTGCACTTTCTCATAAACAATAAAATCCATTATATCATTATATTGATATGCACTTTTGCCACGCATGCATGCATATGAGACTTATATCTAAACCACCTATTCAAATCAGACCTTTTTCTAAGCAGATGTTCATCAAGCAATCACCTTTCTCATTCATTCTTGAATCTCTAGAGGACCCATCGTGTATTGTCTTCTCTGATTCCCACCCACCCATTCATGGCACCTAGTAGAATAACTCCCTCCCCCCGCTTTGTCACACTCATTCATGATATTGCATAATTTACTCCCAAATGTGTCTCTGGTTCTTCCATTTTCACCATTCACAGGAACAATAGGCATAATCAGCCCGTTCATTCCTACTTTCTTATACACTCATAATAATTTTTAGAACACCAGTTCATACTCTCTGGCATACATTTTAACTCTTTCTTTCATACACCGTCACTTCTACACATATATTGATTCACAATATCAGGCCACTATCTTCCAGATCTACCATGTTCCCTTAATTCCCCTTTCTCTTAGCTTCCTTTTTCCCCCTTCACTTATTTTCCTTTTCCCCTTTCTCTTATTTTCACAGAAACAATAGGTTATTTAATTTTCTTTCATTTCGTTCATTTTGATAGCTGTTATTCTTTCCCATTTATTCTTCTTACATTCCAAAGTGAAATCTACTATATCCCATGAGTCTATATGGCCCCACAAATATTCACCTGCCCAGCCCATCATATCTTTGATCAATGAGGCTTTCACATGATCCTTTTTAGTGAGGTCACTAAGGTGCATACTCCATTATCAACTTTAATAATGTCTGTCCAAATAGAGCAATCCTTGCTAATGATAAGGACAGTCCTAGTTTGTTAGTCTGGGTATATTTAAGTCAGTGTGCCACACAAGCAATCGATTTTACTCCAAGCATGATTGTGCTATTCTTTTCAAACTGGGATCTCTCATCTAAAGTATTTTCCAAGATTTGATATACTCTTGCCTACACTATAGCATCTAAGAGGTTTTGTTTAAATATTAGTTAAACCTATTTTATGTTTATAAGGAAACATAATACATTACAAACATTCGACAATAGCATGCAGCCCAATTGTCTCTCTGTATATACCCAGAAGTTTAATTGGGTTTGTTCCTGATGCCTTGATGACTTTATATGGGCTACAATGGCATAATTTATCATAGCAATATTATAGGAGCAATTTTAACTCTCTTCCTCCCATTCAAACTATCTAAACTTGGCCGTCTTTTGATCCTCTGGAATGTATTCCCTCCCTCCTGGGAATCTAGCCTGCATTCCACCACAGAAAAGCACCTTATTCATCAGCCCAGTTTCAGGCCAATTACAGAAGATAAGATAGCTAACTCTTGCCTTTTCAGACCTTGCCTTAGAGATGTTTTAGCTCATAGTGCAAACACATACCCTTCATTAGACTGCCCAAAGATAGATGCCAAGTCTACACACTTCCAAGCAGCCTGATCTCTACATCTCTTATTGATGAAACTCTTGAGTGAGGAAGCCCTTCTTGTCTAAATTTATACACTGTGATAAACTAAACATTGCAGACCATAAGGATCTGATACGTACCATACAGTAAGCTTAGTGTAATAGATCAAATCAGTTGATACATATGCATTGGGATAAGACAGCCGTACCAACAGGCTGAAGAACAGCTTTTATCCATGGGCTGTCAGGCTTCTGAATGGGACATAACTTTATAACTTTATGCATGACAGACTCATAAGGCCGGCATGATGTGCAATTAGTTCACAGGGTGAAATAAGTTGGGGAGTTGTAGTCAGTTTGTGATGAGTTTGTGGTGAGGGGGGCACAGAGGGAGGCTCAGCCAATTTCACTGTATACATGTTATACTTTGATAATAAAGGGTTTATTTATTTATTTATTCATTTATTTATTAAGACATTTAGAATCCAGACATGTTAACAAACCTTGAAGCTCCTCAGATTATAAGTTATTTGCACAGGATTTTTCATATTTGAGTTTGCTCTGCCATTCTTAATGCATTCACAGACTAATCTCTTGTGTCTCTCTATGTTTCAATAGGCAGCACACATTTAATGGAAACTTCTTTAAAATGTAATTAGTACAGGATTGTTGGCATTTTGTAATATTTGCACTTATATACAAAAGCATACATTGAAATACTTTTAGAGTTACCTTCAGCTTTATATTTTGCTGCAGTTTCCCATCAGATTGCCTTTTGCTGAATCCTACCACTTCATAAAATTATTTGATGAAAATATTTGCAAGGAAAGGAGAAAATGTGGAACTGATTTTAAATACTTCTCTATCCAAGATATTCAGCTCTGCAGAACTATCTTCTTCATAACATAAGAAAAACAATAAAGAGAAATCATCAAAGACTAACATATTTTTCCCCCGGGATGTTTTTCTGGATTTTAGTTTACTTCTCAGATATGTGAAGTGTTATTCTGAGCTAATAGCCTAATTGGCCACAAACACTTGTAGCTTAATACATTTTTATTAAGAGGCCACAATATTCTGTTGTTGTTGCTGTTTTCTGCAACAGATTAACACTGTTGGACTTCATTGCAAGGAAAGAACCCCTCAGAAGACATTCATTCAGACACAGGCCAAGAGGTTGATAGGTTTTATGCACCAGAATATGCTCCCAGAAAAAAGTAAAAATAAGAGAGTAAATCACGAAAGGATTTCTGAAGACTGATATTGCCCAGTTAGCAAAGGGAAAGAAATATTTATTAGGAGACTATATTTAGATATTCACTAGTAGATATTAAGTATATGATGTAACTATTTCTAGACAAAGCTATTCTGAAAAGCAACATGGCCATTTCTGAAAAGCAACATAGTGTATGAGATAGAATTTTTTTGAACTTTTTCAGGCTGTAGAAAACATTAAACATTTCCCGGAACCCCTGCTGCCTGCTTTTCAACCACACAGGGAGAAATTCATCATTATGAGTACAAATGCCCCAGCAGGTGGGGGCGGCAAGTGCGTTTGAATGTCGGCCAACAAGTCCCACCCTTTATTCTATACCTTGGAAAAAATTGCTATGGACTCTACAGGACTCTGCCTTTGAGGTTGTTGGGTATTTTTTTTGCCTTTGGTCTCTCATGAAGCCCATCATGTTTTTGTGGAAACTTAAGGTTTGAAAAAAATCATCTGCAAGATCACCTTGAACCCCTGAAGAGCAGGAAAGAGAGGGATTGTGAGACCAAGGAGCAAGAACCAGAAGTGATGACAATTGTGACATTCTCCCTTTCTGTATGGCATTCAGGGCATTCTAGATATAACAAACAGGGAAATCCCGACACTAATTTTGACTATTTCTAGCTATCCTTAGTAGTTAAATAGGTTGAGAAGGCACAATGAGGCAATTCACATATAAGTAAGTCTTTCAATACCCCTTCACACTGCTTATGTATCCAGCTAGTCTTTGGGTAGTGGTTGGGTGAACATATCCATTATTACTGTTTTTGTCTGCTGGATAGAATTTCAGCTGAACACATCTCATATAAGTAGTCCTTAACTTACAAAAGATCACTTAACTCTTATTCAAAGTTATGATAGATTTTAAAAAATGTTATGACCGAAGATTATGACTGCCCCACCTCTGCAGTCACATGATCACATTTCTGGTGCTTGGCAACATTCATATTTACAACTAGTTGTAGCATCCCGTAGTCACATGAGCATGTTTTGTGACTTTTTTTTGCCATTTTCCCAGAAAAAAAAACCATCCATTGGATAAAATTGATTCATGCTTATAACCATATGGTTTGCTTAACTGCTATAGTTGGCTCACTTAACAACCATCATAAAAATGGTTGTAAAATCAAGTCTGGCCACACGGCAGTGACTGAAATTCCAGTCCCAATTGTGATCGTAAGTTGAAAATTACCTGTACCTCTTATAAAGATTGGATGTTTATGATTTGGATCCATCCACCCTGCTGCCTATGAAAAAAAATTCTGAGTAAAAGTACTCTGAATTACTGTTTAAAATTGTGCATTTCAGAAGGTCTGGCTTGTCTTCAGTGGCTAACAGCTGACAGCAGCAATGAAAACTGTAGGTCTATTACAATTTATCCAAGGGCCAACACATGATGCTGATCACACATTTGATTTAATTTGACATTTTCTAAGCAGGGAAGCGAGCAGGGTGGGTGGGAGCAACTCAGGGTTCCTGCTGTCAGGAACTGATTATCTGGTTAAGGTCAAATTATTGGCTACACTTCAATATAGGGGAAGTAGACTTATTAATATGGATTAATAAGTCTGAAGTTGAAGTTGATATGCAAGACAAGGGATTAAACCTGTGGTCTATCTACGGGAGCTGACAATTACTTTGAAAAGGATCCATCTGGATCCCAAGAGTTGAGGCTGTTACCATTACTGATTCTGTTAGTGCCCTGGCTGATACCTGGAAGAGTGAGTTTGCTACGGTACTCAACACAATTACTGCTAAGTGTTCTTTCCATCCTACTTCAACCAACCTACCCTACGATGCATAGAACAATTCTGGCGATGAGGTGGCAAGATATATAGCTGGAGCATAGTTGGAAGAAGACCCACCTTGAATCTAGTAAGGTGTATAGATAGTCCTCAGTTTATGACCACAATTGAGCCCAAAATTTCTGTTGCTAAGTGAGACATTCGTTAAGTGAGTTCTGCCCCATTTTATGCCCTCCCTTGCCACAGTTGTTGAGTGAATCACTACAGTTGTTAAGTTAGTAACACGGTTGTTAAGTAAATTTGGCTTCCCCATTGACTTTGCTTGTCAGAAGGTTGCAAACGGTGATCACATGACCCCTGGACACTGCGACCGTCATAAAGATGAGTCAGTTGGCAAGTGCCTGAATGTGATCATGTGGGGATGCTGCAACAGTCTTAAGTGTAAATAATGGTCATAAGTCACTTTTTTCAGTGCCGTTGTAACTTTGAACAGTCACTGAATGAACTTTTGTAAGTCGAGGATTATATGTAGTATGAAGACCAATTCTGTAGTACTATATACAGCAAAGGAATTTTCCTTGTACATATTGCATCCATAAGCTAATGACTTCCTAAGTTGTTACAGATTGTGATGAGGCTGACTTAACTTTCCAAAGTTCTCTTATAGAACTCTTGCAAGGTTGCTGCGATGCTTTCAGTGAGGGTTTTTTAAAACTTAAATCACTCATATTTCACAATATCAGTCATAGAGCCCTATTGGCGGAGTGGTTAAAGTGCAATATTGCAGGCAAATTCTGCCCACAGCCAGGAGTTTGATCCTGGCAAGTCTTAAGGTTGACTCAACCTTCTGTTCTTCTGAAGTTGGTAAAATGAGGATTCCAATTACTGGGGGCAATATGCAAATAATGCTTTGACACTGTAAACTATAAAGCACTATGAGGCAGGATATAAGCCTAAATGCTATTGCTATCTGGCACAATATGGATGCCATCTTTAGTGAAGAGACATGTACATGGGCATTGCTGTAGAGCTAGACTTCGTGTTACCCAAGAACGTGGACAAGTAGCTTAGAGCAATATGTTCCAACACTTGTCCTCTGGATATCTGCCCAGCTTGGCTTACAGTTCTAATCAGGAGGTTATTTCAAATGTCATGGTTAACACAGTACATGTCTCTTTGGGGGAATGAAAGAATGCATGCTAGTTTAAAGGAGTCAGTTACTTACATCACTCCTTTAAAAACCTCTCCTGGATCTTTCAGAGATAACCATGAATAGACCAGGCTCTAAATTCCTATGGTTAGGCAAGGCAATTGATTCAACTTTCTATCCTTCTGAGGTTGGTAAAATGAGGACCCAGATTATTGGGAGCAATATACACATAACACTTTGGCATTGTAAATTGGAGAGAGTGGTGGCTTCTTAAAAGCAGACGTCCCTGGAAAAAGCAAATCCTTGTGACTCATTTCAAACTAGCTTCAGGGCAGGCTTGGGTATTAATACTGCTTTGGTCAACCTGAAGGACGATCTTTGTATGGAGATTGATGGAGAGACTGTGGTTGGGGGGAGGAGGGGGTTGTTTTTTTTTAAAGAAAAACTTACCAGTTGCCTTCATTATCATTGACCATGTTATCCTTTTGGATCAAGCTCTCTCACAAGGAGATTCCATATAGTTTGGAAGCTATAGTTCCATTCTGTCTCTAATGCTGTTGCATATGTGCACGAACTGTCTGGAGAGATCACAGGAGACCTGGAGCTGGATGCCATCAGTATTCTGAGGACGCTCAGATCTATTTCTCTTTGACATTTTCAGGAAATAGCGTGACTCTCTAGCCTGCAGTTAGCAATGGGCTGCATGAGGGAATCATAACACCAAACGGATTCCAGATAAGACAAAGAGGCCATAATTCTACCTGTTCTGAAAGAGATTAGACTTTGCCAGAAGAAGTAAATATTCAGCTAGAGAAAACCCCTGAGTCCAATTTTTCCCTGATTTCCCAGATTGAGGAAATGGCTAGAAATGCCTTTTATCACTGTCAGGTCAAACGCATCACTTTCTGGAAGATAATGATTTTAAACCACAGTGCATGTGCTGTTGACTTTCAGATTTGACTATAGTAATGGTCTCTGTGGGGGTTGCCTTTGTCTTTAGTTGAAGAAATGTCAATTGGTACAAAACTCAGCAGCCAGACTGACCTTGGGTAGCCTGAAAGAGATCATATTGTACAAGTGCTTAAAGCATTGCACTAGTGACCAATTTGTTTCTGGGAAAAATGCAAAGTGCCGCTCATTACTTCTAAAACCCTACATGTCTTTGGTCTGGACTGTTGAGATGAATCCTTCTTTCTGTATAAAACTGAGGATAAACACTACAATTGCTGTAAGGTAATCTGGTGGCAACCCAAATAATCGCCATCCCAGACTTTAGAGTGAAAAGTTACAAACTCTCGTGCCCTTATTAGCTTTTTAAAACATTTTTTGTAATTGTAGTCATTAGGTTCATCCTGATTTAGTTTAATATCTCAATATCTTGATTTTAAATTTATTTAAAATTTATTTAACTGTAAATTTTGGCTTACCAAGTTAAATAAATAATTAAAAAACAATGAACGTGCTTTATACCTGCCGCAGGTTTTTCCACCTGGGTACCCTGAATTTTGTTACCTTTGTGCCTTGTGGTTAGACTAGGATCATGGATTGCAAAATCCAATATCTTGAGTAACTAGGTAAGCTCTTGACACGCTGGAGCTGCTACTTCAATAAAGGAGAGCTTGTTTGTTCTTTACTAGTCTAATTGATGATTCCTTTCCTATAATACAACACATTGCCATGGTAAACTTTTAGTCTTTTTTGTTTCCAGCCTGGCTTGCATCTATAGCCTAATGGAAGAGGATCTCTGTTTGCAGATAACATCAGTTTCTTCTCAGAAAAAGCTCAAGATGGGGCATCTGGAGGAAGAAATGGCAGATTGAAGACAGCTCTGCGAAAAGCTAAAGCAATGACCAAGGTGAAGAATGAAGAGCCAATGAAGAATGAAGAGCTTTTTGTAATTCCTCTTTGGACAAGGAGAGGACATGAGTTTGTCTGCAAGTGCTCCAAATGGGAGACAATAGAATAGCGATCTTGCTCCAACAGTGATTGTGCCTTTAAAAGAAAACTAAGTTCATGTTCTACCTTTTTTAATTGCTTTAGGAAATAGTTGTTAACTGATTTTAATTATTAGCAACCTTTGGATCAGGAAATTTTACAGCTCTGGGTGAGTTTCATTCAAAACTTAATGAAAGACATATTAACTACAAGTTCAAAATTTTAAAAAAAGATTTTTTGGGAATAACAGCAAAAGGATAATTAAAACTTTGATTGTAGAAAGTTACAAATAAAATAAGGGTCCAGATAAATTTTAAATAAGAGCTTAGAATTAATTATAAAGAATCTTTCCCATGGGAAAATATTTGTTTTGTTATGAATTTCTTTTTAGAAAATAAGATTTTAAAAATTAGAGGGACTAGAGGGAACTAAAGATTACAATTAAAGGAGGAGAACACTTAAACTCATATTTATAGAATGGAGCAAAATATTTTTACACTGGACATTTTTGAGCAATGTATCAGACCTTAATTTTAATAGCATCTGCCTTTACAGATAGATGGTGGCTAAAAGATGTTATGGAAGAGGAACAAGTTTTACCTGACAAGATTTCTGAATAGAAAGTAGATTTAGAAATGACTAAGAATAATATAGAAAATGATGTTACAGTGGATGTACAACAGAAACCAAAGAATGTTTTAATAATTAGAAGAAATATATAAACAACAATTTAAGAGAGTAACCTGGATAATTTCCTACATGGGATTACAAAACCAGCTTGTTAATATTCAGAAGAGGCTTAACATAAGAGGCTTGTTTAAATGTTGTTAGAGAGTACAAATAAAAAAGAAAAAGATTGATATTTCCATGGTATTATTTGGAGGGACTACAAATTAAAGATTGTTGGAAGTAAATATAAGAATATAAAGTTGGTTTATTTGATCAATGTTAAAATAGATATGTTGTTACCTATTTAACCCTTAATGGACTTTTGGGCCATCAGGACTGAAATGACATGGCTTTATTGATTTGTTTATAGATAAGAAATGAGATATGGAAAGAAGGTATCATTTATTGATTTTTAAGAGAAGGTGATAAATTACCAAAATTGTTTATACTTGCTGTGATGAAGATGGGAAGTCCTATCTGTCAATCTATCGCTCGATCGATCTATCGATCAATCTGTCAATCTATCATCTCTTTAGTATATTCTTATTTTTTTCTTTTTCTCTTTTCTATTTTCTACTCCTTCTATCCTTTCTATTCTTTTTTAGTTTTTACTACTGTAATTATAATCTTAAATAAAATTACTATAAAATGCTCCTTCCCAGGATTCACATGGCTGCAGTATTTGGCCTGGTTACAGCTGAGGTAAACAGAAGCTTTTTGATTGCTATTCTATACGGACTGCTGCCTTACAGAGGCTTACAGGTATCATGGTCTTTAAGGAATTTCATTTCTATTGCTGTGTCCACTTCATTAGCCTCTGTCAATCCAAGGTATCTATCAGGTCCACTGCCTCCTGTTTTTGGTTAAGGAAGAAGCCTTCACCTTCTTCTCCTGTAATCTGTATTCCAAGATGATACAAAATCGCCTCCAGTTGCTTCATCTCCGTTTTTTTTTAAAAGTAGGCTATAATTTCTTGACTATTCCTTTCATCTTTGGCGCTCAAAATGAAATCAACTATTCATCACTTACCTCTGTATCTCAAGGATAAGCCAGGATCATCTTCACCTCGTATAAAACGCTCTCAAAAAAGCATTTGGTTTAGCTTTTCACTCCATGCTCTAACAGCTTGCCTCAAGCCATAAATGCTCCCTCACACTGCTAGCACACGAATCCTGCTTTTCCAGGTTATTTGAACCTTGCTGTTTGGCGCATACAAATGCCTTTCTTAATGTCTCCATACAGCAGGGCTGCCTTCACATCCAGATGTTGGACATACATTTTTCTTGCTTCAGTACCACTGAGAAGGGCTCCGATGAAAGGAAGTTTCACTATAAGTGTGAAGATTTCATTATAATCTTTTCCTTATTAATGGGGGTGTTCCTTGGCAAATAGCCTGACTCTCCGTATCTGGATATCCCCTTCTGCAGCTTGTTTGATAGTGAGGATCTTTTACATCCAACAATCTTTCTCCTCTTTGATATCTCTATAACAGTTCATATTTTATTTTTTTGTACAGAGATTGAATCTCCTCTCTCCTGATTTGTAGCCATTTTTGTGCTCTAGCATCTATCATTGTCTCAATAAGCCGTTTATTCTTGGCTCAGTTTCTGTATCTCCTTTTTAGCGCCATAGTAACTCCTTATCAGAGCAGCTGCACCATCGTACAAATCTTCTGAAGTGGTTGGCTCACCCAAAAGCTCTCCCCACCACCACCATTGGAATCCCATCCTTGAAGCTGTAAAGCAACCACAGATACTTTGACAGTTGCTCCAAAGCTCTCTGAAAGTCTTCTGATTAGATGGTTCAAGACAGAAAATACCGACAAAAATAGCTGGTGAAGCAAATGCAATGTTACAAAATCCATTCATATTTTAAAGTGCATTTTAAACATTTAAACTGCCAAAACATTGGCAGAAACCACCCACTGTGGTTTCCTCCAGATCTGTTGACCTAGTGATTTGCAGAATTCCCAGTCTTCAATGACAACATCCCCAAATTATACAGGTTGGAAATGGAGGAGTACTATGCCAAGTCTGGAGAATACCACACTGAGGAAGGTTACTGGGACCAAGTTATCAAATACAGGCAGTCTTGACTTTCAACAATTCATTTAAAATAGAATATAGTAGGAAGGGACCTTGGGGGTCTTCTAGTCCAACCCCCTGCTCAAGCAGGAGAACCTATACTTTCTCAGACAAGTGACTGTCCAGTCTCTTCTTAAAAACCTCCAGTGATGGAGTGCTCATGATTTCTGAAAACAAGCTGTTCCACTGGTTAATTGTCCTCACAGTTAGGAACTTTCTCCTTAATTCCAGGTTGCTTCTCTCTTTGGTCAGTTTCCAACCATTGTTTCTTGTCCTTCCCTCTGGTGCTTTGGTGAATAACATGACCCCCTCTTCTTGTGGCAACCCCTCAAATACTGGAATACTGCTATCATATCTCCCCTATTTCTTCTTTTCTTTAGACTAGCCAAACCCGAGTCCTGCAGCCGTTCTTCATATTTAGTGACTATTCAAAGTTACAACAACACTTTAAAAGGGGACTTATTGCTTTTCACTCTTACGACTATTGAAGCATCTTGGTGGTCACATGATCAGAATTCAGACGCTTGGGAACTGGCCTGAATTTATGACAGTAGCAAGTGTCCCGGGAGCAGAGATCACCTTTTGCAACCTTCTGACAAGCAAAGTCAATGGGGAAGCCAAGTTCACTTAACAAGTGTGTTTAATAACACTTGTTGATTCACTTAACAACTGTTGCAAGAAAGGTCGTAAAATGGGGCAAAACTCACTTAACAACTGTTTGCTGCAATGGAAATTTTGGACTCAGTTGTGTTTGTAAGTCAAGGACCACCTGTAACTTTCCCTCTCCAATAGAAAAGCGTCACAACAAGTGGTAGGGTAACTTGCTCCAATTGTAAGCAGAATGATTTGCCATATCCCTGTGGTTACCTGGATATGGCAGCACTGTGGGGTTAAACAGGTGCATGAGTCATTAACTTCTAGCACAGGTCGCAGATAGGGAAAAGCACTTAATAGCTTGTCTCATCAGCTGTCTATGTGGCCTTTCAAGTACCTAAGCACTTCTGCGGCCTCTTCTGTTCTGATTGAGATGCCTGGAATTGCCTCTGCTTTCTATAAATCCTTCTGCTTTCAAGAAGAAGGAAAGGATTGTCTGTGACAGATACCCAGCTACAATGAGGAGGTCTCTACACTCAGAGCTTTGATTCACAGTGTTCTCTAGAAGGTTCACCATGCATTGGGCAAATTCACTCATTTGTTGTGTGTCAGGAAAGGTTTGTGTACAGCTTGCAGAACAGCACACATCTGACCTATGTGAATGCTTTCCATTTTTCCTGGTATTGTCCATTCTAGTACTTGCTCTACAACAACTCTAGTTATTTATACATAATTTTGGTGGGATGATCCTCCAGGAACACAGGAAGACAACTATGCTGCTGTTTTCAAGAGAGAACACAATGAAAGCATTCTTGTTACTCCATTTACACATGGGGTTAGCTTTGATTCAGTATCAGGCAAATAAAATGTAGTTTCTGTCAGTTTGAAATAGACGCTAGTAGGATACAGAATATGGAAATGAAATGAACTCCAGGAAGCGTGGAAATGGCCTTTTCCATTTTGTTTTTGTTACTGATATTTTGATAAAAATCAAAATATTTGTGCTGATTGTTTTTTAATTAATTTGAGGATTGTAATTTTACTTATGCAAAAACCATTACGTTAAAATAGCATGATTACTACATTAATAAGTAATAAAGAAAATTAAATAAACAAGTCAGGTTTCCAACTCAGTTACTGCTCCTCTCTCTCTCTCTCTCTCTCTCTCTCTCTCTCTCTCTCTCTCTCTCTCTCTCTCTCTCTCTCTCTCTCTATATATATATATATATATATATATATATATATATATATATATATATCTTTATCTCTGGTCTCTATCTATCTATATCTCTTTGTCTCTCTGTATCATATCTCTCTCTCGATTTTTTTATTTAGTTGTTCTTATGGTAGTTTATTTATACAGTACTTGTTATTCCTGTTTCATTTTTTTAGTCAATGGACTTTTATTCTAATTTTCTTACAGTATTATCTTGAAGAATAATTGACAAGAAAATGTAATTAGAATTTTTTAAATAAACAATTAGAAGTGGATCAGCAAGCTGCTACATTAGAAGGCACATGGGCATATTCTAATTTTTGACAGCTGAGAATAGGAAAAGATAGAGGAACACTTAAAAACAGAAACTAATAACATTATAGTAAGCCAAAGGGAGTTTAGACTTAGATGACCTCTTTCATAGTCACAATATCTGAAAGTAAAGATATAGGAATATCTGTGGTACAAGGGTAATAATAATAAAAATGGTGCTCATGATTGCTCACACTTGAAGCCCTGCCCTCTTTGTGCAGGTGTTAATTTCACACACACACATATACAAAGGGACAGGCCTTTGATTTGCTGTCCAAACCCCTTCTTCGTATTTGCTACATTAAATCTACATTATGCCTTATGATTTAACAGTTAAACGTATATAGGCTCTACATGAACTATGATTGTTTAAATAGTCTAGATCAGATTTTCCCACCCTACTTATACATTCCAAGTGGGAATTATGGAAGTTTTAATTTAACACAACTAGAGGGCACTTGGTTCACCCATTTACATATTAGGAAAAAATGAGAGAAGAATCAACATACCCTGTCTCTGTCTGTCTGTCTGTCTGTCTATCCATCCCTTTTAATGTCAAGCTTTCCTCATGAAATTTTAATCCAGATCAGAATAGATATATGCAAGGACCAGGTGCCCTGGCAATGGTTTTAGTATGTAGGTGTGTTTGTACACATCCTACCCTTATCGTGAATGATATTTGCCAGTGAGCCCTTTTTTCCTTGTAAATTTATTGTTTTGAAGGGACCTTTGCCTGCAGATGATTCTACGGGTTGGGGGGGGGGGGGAAGAGCTGAAAAGCAGAGACATCCTATCCTGTCTCTGGATGTGCTGTGAATATTGGCCAGGTGCTGCTTTCACCCCAGCCCCCAGCCCCAGCCCCAATAACAAGCTGCACCTGCCAGGATGCTCTCTTCCAGGCAACCATTACAGTCCCTGGAGCCTTTTCCTCATTTGCATCCTGTGAATCCTGCTCTATTACAATTCAAAATTTAAAAAGGAAAGCAATCTAAATAATTAACTACATTAAGATAAAAAAAGAAAGAAAGAAAATTATCCCGCTCATAGATCTGCTCTATCTCATATTCTTTTCAGTTCTGACATATTTTTCCTCCCACAGGATCATTCCCAACATGCATCTTCCCCTGGAGGAAAATATGACATTGAATAAATGGGACGTCTGTGAATCTATATATTTCCTGGTCAGAATTCTTCCTCTGGTTCGAGGGCATTTTATTCTGTAATCTTCTCGTCTTTCTATCAGCTACCCGTGAGATATGCGTAGATGGGTATGACTCCTAATATTTCCTTTATTCAAATCTGATGTTCCTCTCTGTGATCTTCTGAGCTCTGGACAAGAGGACTAAACTCTCGAGTGAAAATGGCCCATCTTTGGCAGACTCATAAGATTTGAGGCATTTTTGCTTAAATATTGTTTTGACATTTATCCCAGGGACTCCCAGAACATAGTTTGGGGACCTACAAGGAAAGGCAATAATTTATACTTCACTTATATATCACACTAAGCTAAGGGGAGAAGAAGGTGGGTTTGGCCTTAGTAGGATGTGTAATATCAGTCTTTATGGCTTATTTAACCAATCATGGTTAGTTAGTCTGACCTAGAATAATATATGAGCACAGCTGGTGTCCTCCTAGATCAGGGGTGTCAAACTTGCAACGTCACGTGACGTGTCGCGACACATTGTGACTTTTTTTCAATTGCCGGCAATGGAGTGGGCACAGTTATGGCATGACGCATCCAGCCCGTGGCCCAGCAGTTTGACACCCCTGTTCTAGATAAAAAAATTCTGAAGCCTATATTGATAGAGTCCAAGTTAAAACAATGGAAATACAAGCAAAACAAATTAAAAAGTATCAAAGTAAAAATGCAGACAGATTTCAGATTTTGTTCCCTTCAAATGATGAAGGAAAACTTATTGTCTTTTTTTTTCACTATTTAGTCTGTCCTTCTCACAAACAATTCACTAATCCAGAGGTCTTCAAACTTGTCCCTTTTATGACTTGTGGACTTCAGCTTCCAGAATTCCTCAGCCAGCATGCCTGCCTGAGGAATTCTGGGAGTTGAAGTCCACAAGTCATAAAAGGGACACATTTGAAGACCCCTGCACTAATCAAATGTATCTCTTAAGGAAGAGGATTACAGAGTGAATAGTTTGGCTTCTATACACACACGCACACACACATGTACACATTGACTTATGGCAGTTACTAATCAATAATTACTGCCTGGCTTATACATATCACTAAGCCTAAGCATTATATACAAAGCAGGGCAATATGATTATTAACAACCACAAGCCATGCATGATATAGCAGCATTGGAAGTTTCTGATCATTTTCACTTCCCTTCCATGCTGTTGCTCCTTTGTTAGAGTAGCACATGGTTCGGCTTGAAATGATGAGTACAACTTCCACAGGTGGCTGAACAGGTGCTGCAATTTTTAATATTCTGAAGTGAATGTTCAAGTTCATCGCAACATCCCTACATCCCTACCCTGCAAACCTATCATATGATTAAAAACATGCAGCTGGTCTGTAAAAGCAAGCCATTAGTTTATGAAAATAGAAACTTGCTGGAGGGTGCCCCAGCAATGAATGATGACAAATTTAAAGTTGCCACGATTGGACACCCCTGTGCTAATGTAAGGGACATTCCTGCCAGGTTCATGGAATTAAGTTTTATGGAATAATTTTTTAAATAATTGCAGAATGAAATGAAAAACTCAATAGCAGTAATTCAAATGTGGGGGTGGGTGGGTTGCTTTTTACTTCTGCTTAGTGCCATTTAATTAAACTATAATGTACTAGTGTGTATATTTGTTTTGGAAACAAGTTTCACATATTTCAGAGAGCTTTTTCTAAGAAGGCAACCAAAGCATTAACATCTCAAAGCCCATAAACTTCTGTTGTGATGATATTTGCATAAGAATACTTCACTTCCCTCAGTTCTCTCTTCCAAACCCTTCCTATACCTGGTGTGGAAAAATTCTTGCAATTTCCTCCTGGCCGAAATTAATATGTTTTTTTTTCATCTTTAGTGCAACTGGAAGTTCATACTTAGCATCAAGTCTGAATAGGTCAGATGTGGGAATCTAACATAAATAAGTTTGAAAAACATGTGCTCATCAAAGTGGTACCTAGTTATCTGCTCATGTTTGTATATGTAGATAAAATCCAGGAACTGGACATGGAGTCTCCCCTGATATAGGGGTCCTCAACCTTGGCAACTTTAAGAGTTGTGGACTTCAACTTCCAGAATTCTGGAAGTTGAAGTCCACAACTCTTAAAGTTGCCAAGGTTGGAGACCCCTACCCTGGATAAGGTGACCAACCATCCTCCTTTAGGGAGGACAGTCCTCCTTTTGTAAGTTCTGTCCTCCCTCAAAAAGTGTCCTCCTTCATGTCCTCCTTTTCAATATTTGAAGACTAATCTGCAGGGCTTTTTTCCTCTCATAGAACGCTCAGAACAGCGTTCCGGCACCTTTTTTTGATGGTTTTTTTTTTCAACTTTTGCATGAGCTGTGCTACTCCCACTATTGGCTTTCGAAAGCCAATAGGAATTGCTGCTGAGCGCGCCAAAATACCCGGCTGGGAAACTTTGCACATGCAAGTTGTCTGTATTATTGTTGCAATGAATAAAATGTTTCTTTTATTTACGATATTTTTTTCTTCAATTTATTTGTGTGCTCCTTTTCATTATAAAAAAGTTGGTCACCTTATGATATACACCTATTTTTTTCTAACAACGAAGCATTTCTTTTATTTACGATATTTTTTTCTTCAATTTATTTGTGTGCTCCTTTTCAATAAAAAAGTTGGTCACCTTATGATATACACCTATTTTTTTCTAACAACGAAGCATTAAGGTTAATCAATTTGAACACCCTCAGTTATATCATGTTAAGCCATTTGTACAGTCAGGCAGTCCTGTACAGCATTCTCTCTGCCTGCCAGGTTGTGCTGTTGCCAAAATGGACAGCTAACCATTACTGAAAGGTAGAAAGAGACAATGCCACCCTATATAAATCCGCTACCATCTTCAAAGCAACTTGAGCACGTGTTTTCCATGCTATGCCAACCTTAAGTGCTGGGATACTTTGTCATGGTGAATTGGCTGCTTTGAAGTATGCTCTATTTACCTTTTAAAGCTGCCTTTTTACCATAAGTGCTAGGAATGCAGTGGCTCACCTGGTTAGAATGCTGGGCTGACAATCAGCATTGACAATCAGTGATGGGGCGAGTGCATCTTTGAGACCCAAGTGCTGCGGAGTGACATGGGTGAGCGCACATCATTCACTCTAGCTCCTGCCCACCTAGCAGTCCAAAAGCGTGCAAACATGAGTAGATAAATAGGTATCACTTCGGTGGACAAATTATCAGACTGGACGTGAAAGGAGCCCCCAACTGGGCATCCCCTGGCCAATGGTGATGTCACCATCTAATCTTTTCAACCCAGAAGCACCTCCGTCTTCCAACACAACAGCAGCAACCACAAGTGCTATAATAGTAGAATTTTTCATGCCTAAGAAAGGACTAGAACGCACTGTCCCCGGTTTTTAGCCTGCTGCCTTAACCATTACACCAACAAGGTTGCCAAAATATCTCAATCTGTCTGGACAGGGCTTTCATAAACCAGCTTAGGATCAAGCTAGCATGAGTACAAGAAAGGTGCACCTTAAACAGCAAATGTAGATATGTTATGACTCTCCCTGATCTTTTTATTACCTGTTGCTTTTAAATGCACCTAGCAGGTATTGAATTTATTTATTTATTTAAGAAAAGTTGTAATCTAGGATGTTTTGTATTCCTAATAAGCTGTAACTGTTTCCTCTGGAGACAAAACAAAGAAAACAGGCAACACACACACTGCCCGTTTAATTTCCAATAAACTGAAAAGTATCTAGGGAATATAATTTAAACCAGTCTAATAAGGTGTCTTGGAAAGTATATGTATTGCCTCAAGTTATGAAGCCTGGATATTTTACACGCAGCTTAATCAACAATTAAACGTCCAATTCCAATTACATGTCACTAAGGCAGGAATGAGGTACAGAATATTCTATCCTGCTAAATTACCTTCATGAAGAGAATCAGGAATGTATGAAAGTTAAGGAAATCACAGTTAATGATCTCCCAGATAAAAAGGGTTTTCCTAGCAATCAAGTCTGCTTTCTACTTTTTCAGAAGACCAGGATCTAGAAGGCTTTAGAAGTCCTACTGTTATAAACAGGGCTTTTCAATCAGTGGTACGGGTACCACCTGTGGTACATTGGCACCTGGCAGGTGGTACGTGACCATCCTAGAAAAGTGGCAGCGGGGGAGGGGAATGAGCTGAACTAGTGGCAGCACCGCACAAGTCTGAGCGAGAGATGGCTGGAGCTAAAGGGCTGTCAGGGCTCAGTGGAAGTGCCAGGATCAGCGCCAGGCTCCAGCTGGAGTTCAGCACTGATCCTGGTGCTTCTGCTGAGCCCTGAAGAAGCACCAATCAGCTGGAAAGCAGCACTGATCCTGGCGCTTCTGCTGAGCCCAGAAGAAGCACCGATCAGCTGGAATGTTGCAGCATCTCCAGGGTCTTGTGATTTACATTCTGATGCAACTGATTCATATTTATGACCGTCACAGTGCCCAGGGTCATGTGAAGTGACCAAAACCTGCTGCAACCACCCAGCAGACAGGGGGAATAAAAAACAAACACTCCCCCACCCCACCCCTGCTGCCAATCCTCAACAGAAATGCTCACAACAATGAGAAAGAGCGCCACTGTGCAGGCAGGCAGGTGTCTTGTTCGGCTGTGGCTTGGGGGGCACTTTTTTCAGTGCCATTGTAATTTCGAACAGTCACTAAGCGAACTGTTGTAAGTCGAGAACTATCTGTACTTTATCACTTTTTTCCTTTTTTTTTTGGTCATCAAGTTTTTGACACTTTGCTAGGTGACTGGTGGTACTCGGATACTGCCATATCCTAAAAGTAGTACAATGGGTGAAAAGGTTGAAAAGCCTTGATCTAATAAGTGCTGTGCTAAAAACAAATGGACCAGGTGGAACAAATACTGAGAAAAATTAGCAGTGGCAATTTTAATCACAAGGGTTTTTTGCTTCTTCCTGACTTCATAATCATCCCTTAACTTTCTTCCAGGATAACTATAAGCCGATTTTCTTTTCCCAAGTCATCTGGATTCAGCCTCCTAAGAACGTTTGATTATTTAGATTTGTCTCTGAACAAGGCCATTCACAAACAACTTCTGAATACATTTTTTGCTGCTGAAACAATATTTCTTTCATACTTTTTCTCCTAGAAGGCTCATCACATACATCACCAGCGACATCCATTTCTTCCTTTCTCCTCCCCCCCCCATCATTCTTAAGATTTGATACATCAGCTTGGTGTGTTGGTGTTTGACTACAGGTTGGCAGGAAACAAGAGACTCCTATGCACTGTGGGATATACAGTATAGAGGTTGCATGCTGAGACCAAAAGCCAAAAGTTGATGCTGGAGGTTTGTGACCATCTACGATGTCACAGGTGGTCAGGAAGTACCTGATGGTTCTGCTTCTGACAGCTCAATAAGTGAGTGTGTGCAAGAGACACACAGCTAGCAACTGGGTCGATGGTGTGAATGTAACCCTTTGATCATGTTCCTGAATTTTATATCTCACAAAGAATAGAAGAATGAAGCCAGAGGCAAATAGAAGAACTAGAGCAGAGATCATGCCTTTTTCCCTTTCTAATTCATACAGGGAATCATAAATAATAAATGTTTAACATCTTCCTGAGATAACTTTTTCCACCTGATATTACCTTTCTTTTTATTTAAATCCCACCTTTATTATTTTTATAAATAACTCAAGGCAGTGAACATACCTAATATGGTATTCACATAGGATGACCTGCAAACACTAATTTGCAGATATCAGTTCAACATTGCACCTTTCCCTAGAAAAAGAGGGTGACCTCTTGGGATTTCTCCCATAGGGTGGGAGTCTGAAGACCAGAGCAGCAACTTCTAATAAGACACCAACATAAAATAAGAGGAGAGGGACTTGAATTAGGGCAGTGGTTCTCAACCTGTTTGTCGGGACCCCATTTGGGGTCGAACGACCATTTCATGGGGGTCGCCAAACAATGCAGTCCGCCATTTTTTTCCCCTTTTCCTTAGCTGTGCTACTCCCTTTTATTCTATTGGCTTTGGTCGTGATTATGTATACTATAGGCAGGACTTTTTTTCCTCATAGAATGCTCAGAACAAAGTTCCGGCACCTTTTTGGGATGGAACCTTGTAGGGTAGGCAAGGTGGGTTGTATGACGTGTGTGAGTTCTGGCACTTTTTTTTTTTTTTTTTACAAAAAAAGCACTGACTGTAGGATATTATTTTCATAAAGGATTATGAAGCTGTTAATAATAATAAAAAAGGAGAATATTGGCAGCTCATGGTTGAAATGAAGGGTTCTTAGTGCTCCCTGAGTGTAGCTGTTTTCTTGCAAAGGTTTCATTACTCAAACTAGGTGACATCATCAGTTATTAGTAAAGAGTGTGGTTTGCTCTCAGCTTATATTCTAGAGCAGGGGTCTTCAAACGTGGCCCTTTTATGACTTGTGGACTTCAACTCCCAGAATTCCTCAGCCAGCATGCTGAGGAAGTGAAACATCTTCAGGGAAAAACAAAATCCGGTTGCCTTTTGAAAAAGCACCTTTGGGACAACCATGACCTGGATGACTGAGAATCTCCAGAGACATTAATACAGTCCAGTTTCACTCTCATACATTTCTAATTTTAATAACAAGTGTATGGGAGTTTTAATTGATATCTGGATTTCCATAGCTTCAGAGAAATCATTGTTCATTTCAGCAGCAAGGAAAATTTCAAATGTACATTGTCCTTGCCGTTAATTTTTTTCTCAAAATTGTTCTGTAGAATTTCTCACCAACCTTCTTCCCAACCAATGAATTCTTGCATACAGAATTCCTGCAGATGTAAAACAATTTATTAGTTTAATTTGATTTTATATATAAACAATGACATAATCATGAAACATTACATCCTTATTGAAATTAATGGAAGCCTTACTAGATTGTAGATTTCTTTGTGTGCCTCAGAATACATCCATCCATAAGAAATTACTGGATCAGGCTGAATACTTATCAATTGTCATCTAATGAGCTACATTAGATAGCTTTCACTGTTAATACTAAAGTTGAGTTTGATAATATTTTGAAAAGTCAGATATTCAGTTTAATTGTTTTTCAGGGAATTATAGTGCTGGCAAAATAATATTTTTCCCTTTTACAGAAGCATGGATTGGTCTATTCTTACAATTGTCCTGTAATTGCACCTGGCTGAAATATGGAAATAATAATATCCAAATCAGTTAAGACTGAAGTTCTTCACCAAAATTTACAGTATTGTTTTCCAGGTCCAATCAAGTTCAGATGCTACTGTTAAGCAAGCACTGCAATGACAGTCTATTTTATAATTTAGATAACCATCTAAACCCAAGAAGAAAAATAAGGTATTCCTTTAAATACTTAATGATGAGCTGTAAATTGCAGGCTAGGAAGGCAGCTGTTCAGCTCAACTTTCTTTTAAAAGTCAGAGTATATATTCCTGCAATGATTGTTAATACGCCGTCATGTATCTCACGCACTGAGATAGGTGAAGTCAGGTCTGATTTTATTATCTGTCCTTATCGTCCATCCTTAATTTTAATTTAAAAATAATTGAAAGCAAGTCCAATGATTTCCATTAATCAACCAACTCCTATAGCAGTGAATGACATAGGAAGCAAATTAAGGAGGCAAAAAGATTGCAAATTTTAATTTGGGAATTTCAGCTAGAAATAGTATCTTCCTCTCAAAGTTTTCTTGCTTGGTGGAGAGATAAGTTAAACTGATTTCCATTAAAGGATTCCAGTTCTGCTCTGTACATAGCTGGCAATAACAGGTAGCATTAAATATAAATACACCTATTTTAAGAAGAGACATACACATTTTGATTTGGGGTATTAAATACTGTAAATTATCACATTCAATCTGGGTCAGTTACCCAGACCAGAAGTTTGATCTTCCAAGCTTTGAGATTCATGCTGGAGTCCATCCTCAGGGAATTTCTCCATGTGTTTTGGGCTGTTCTGTGTGTGATATTTATATAGTACCTGTTGTGTGTAATTTTTTAGATGTAGATTGGGGTGTTGCTCGCTGGCTATTAAGTCATTCCTTATGCTGCCAAGCCTCCACCTCCTAAGTACTTGTTAATCTGGAGATAAATCAATACTCCTCTTAATTGACGGGCTCTATTTCCTGGGCTTCAATCACTTCCCTGGCTGTTTTTGTGCCTGCTCATCCAACGATCTTAGTAACTACAAAATTGAATGTATGTCCTCGTTTATTGCAATGAGGCTACAGATGAGTTTGGGTCTCCTTGTCTCACATGTGTTCTTGCAATCTGGTGGTTAGCTTCCTAACCATCTCTCCTACACGGGGCTTTATTTATTTATGAGACTTATATACCGCTTTAAGTGCAAGCACTCTCTAAGAGGTGTACACCAGTAAGCAATGTATATATATATATATTTACATTGCCCCCAACAATCTGGGTCCTCATTTTACCTACCTCGGAAGGATGGAAGGCTGAGTCAACCTTGAGCTGGTGAGATTTGAACCGCTGACCTGCTGAACACAGTCAGCTAAAGTGGCCTGCAGTACTGCACTCTAACTGCTGCGCCATAGAACACCCAGAACGGAGTTCCGGCACCTTTTTTGGATGGAACCTTGTAGGGTAGGCAAGGCGGGTTGGATAACGTGTGTGAGTTCCGGCACCTTTTATATATATATATATATATATATATATATATATATATATATATATATATATATATATATATAGAAAAAAAGCACTGCTCCTACATAGTCACAGGGGCAATCTATGCATTCATAGCAAGATAGTACAAGTAAAATATGTGAGCACTAATTTCAATTACCTGTGCTCAGGTCCTAATCAGCCTCCCTTTACAACTGACTTCTATAACTTGATCATTTTCCATCATGTATTATATTTCTAGGCAGAGGGTCAGGATAGTATGGTAAGGATCAAACAGATTCAAATGGCAGCAGTTAAGGCTATTGAAATGAACTCAATCCATGAGACTTTATGTGGTAACAAAATGGGTAAACTTTTATGATACTTGAAGACTTTTCCTTTTCAGTACAATCCTAGAGAATCCAACCCTTTCCTGTGATCCTTTTTTTAAAAAGCTGAGTTGTCTTAGAATGGATCTGCATCCTTCTGGATGTGAAACATTTGTTGAGCTATGGATTTTTCTCACATTAGGTCAGCTCCCTGCAACTGACTGGAATCATCTTCTTGTAAATTCTTCAGGATGCTTAAGCCATTTTTGCTTCTAGAACAGGGGTGTCAAACTTGCCACATCACGTGATGTGTCTTGATGTATCATGACTTTTTTCCCCTTCCTAGAGCTGGGGTGGGTGCGGCTTCCGCATGATGCATCAGGCCCATGGGCCAGCAGTTTGACAACCCTGTTCTAGAGGATCTGCTTTCCACCGGTTCTATATTGCTAATCATTTTTTCCAGTATGGTTTATTGTTTTATCATAAAAAATAAAATACAAAACAAAACAAACAAACAAAACAAAAACATACATTCAACCCTAACAACAACAAAACAAAAAAGAAACAACAACAAAAAAAAGTTAGTGTACAAAAAAGGAGGAAAAAGTGATCTTCTTCTTCTTCTTGTGCTATATCCATTATTGGACATTGGCGGTCATGTTGGCGATCATGTTTTTATCAGCAGCCATATGAAAAAGTGCTGCTAAATTTTGTCCAAACTAGTCCCTTAGATTTTGAATTTTATTTTATTTTATTATTTTATTTTATTTTTTATTTTATTTTATTTTAGTCAAATAAATTTAACATTTAACATGTAGGATCTACTCTGGCTGGGTGCGAAAGAAAGAAAGAAAGAAAGAAAGAAAGAAAGAAAGAAAGAAAGAAAGAAAGAAAGAAAGAAAGAAAGAAAGAAAGAAAGAAGAAGGAGGGAGGGAGGGAGGGAGGGAGGAAGGAAGGAAGGAAGGAAGGAAGGAAGGAAGGAAGGAAGGAAGGAAGGAAGGAAGGAAGGAAGGAAGAGCAGTCAACAGGTTAAACATTACACTAATCTTCAAATCCTTCTGTTAACCATCTGTTATTGTATTTAGCCCATAGAAAGTCCAGTTTCCAGTCTCTTTTAAAACTGTCTAGTCCATTATCTCTAATCAAAGCAGTCAATTTTGCCATCTCTACTAATTTAGTCAATTTCAAAATCCATTCTTCAACAGGAGGCATCCCTTTTTCTTCCCAGTGTTTGGCAAGTACAATCCTTGCAGCCATCACCATGTGAAGGAATAGCACCTCAAATTGGTTTGTCCATCATACCTAATAGAAAAGCGTCTGGTTTCATTAATATTTGTATCTTAAATATTTTTTGCATTGTCATTGTTATGTTTATCCAGTTTGTTCTCACCAATTTGCAAGACCATCACATGTGATAAAATGAACCTGGATTTTGACTACATTTCCAGCACTTATTAGAAACCCCTTTATACATTTTTGCTAATCTGTCTGGGGTCAAATACCAATGATACATCATTTTATAAAAAAATTCTTTCTTTCAAGCTATAATTTAATGTAAATTTTAGTCCATTCATCCATAAATTGCTAATCATTTCTATCTGCAGGAAACATGGAAATTATTGTCCCGGCCTTTCATAGGCTAATTTGACTCTACCATCAAATTAATAGCCCTTGGAACAGGATCTTTTCATATGTATGTATACATTAGGTGTGTGTGCCTTCAAGTTGGTATTGATTCTTGACAACTGCTTGGAAAAATCCCCGGATAGTTCTTGGCAAGGTTTTTGGAAGTGATTTGCCCTTGCCAGCTTTTTAGGGATGAGACAGAATGGCTGGCCCAAGGTCACTCAGCTGGCATTGTGCCTAAGGCAGAACTAGAGCTCACAATCTTCCAATTTCAAGCCTGATGCCTTAATCACTACACCAAACTGGCTCTGTTGAAATAGTGCAGCCTGCCTACCTATAAATGCAATCAGAATATATCTAAATACAATTGCATAATTGCATTTATTGGTAGGCAATGGAAATATAAACCAACTTATCCAATCAATTAGAGCAGAATGCTATGTTGAGAAGTCCTATATTGCATTCAGTCAAAACAATGCTCAAGCTTACCAGTTAAGATGCAGATGAAATAACAAGAGTATAACATATAAATATATCAATATTGTTCATTATATTACATTATATAATATTACTACATTTTATATATACATACAGTATGTATATATGTGCGTGCGCGCACACACACACATACACAGACAAATATATCAGGTCAACAAGAAATAAAGAATAAGACACATCAAAATAGACATCACCTGAATAACTAGTCAGTTTAGTATATCTGAATAGAAATATCTTCTGCTAGGTAAGACTATGCAATATAACCTGGTTTCTAGTAACAAGGAGTTCCAGAGTCTGAGAAGGTGGGTTTCATATTTCCATTGAATGTGTCTCTAGTAGTAATTGTATAATGGAAAGAATTAGTCCTAAGAATCGTAGAACCCAAACTGGCTTACATGAAGCAATGTAGTCTTTCAGGTATACTATCCCCATGGTCACGATATACTATATAGATTATTAGCAGCACTTTGAATTATACCCAGAAAAAAAATGAGTAACTAATGAGGCAGTTATAACAAATTTTGCATTCCTTTTGCTGATCTCAGTGTTGTTACAGCTTTCTGAAATAGCTAAAGGTCCCAAATCCCTTCAAAGTTACCTCCAAATGGGATAATTGACTGACCGATACCACCTGGGGCTGATTATCATTGTCTGGGCTTCAATTGCTTGTGTCTATTAAAGGTTTCCTTCCTACAGTACAGAACTGTACTATAGTTCATTCCCCACTAGGGCTGTTAGATGCAAAAGAGAATAGGGCTTGTACATCTATGTACAATACTATATGTATAATAGCTTTGTATATGAGGAACCAGCTGAATCGCTTACTGAAATGCCTTCTTTTCCATTTGGCCATCCTACTGATTACACAGAATTTCCTCTTCACAGTATCGCTGTGTGCCCTCATTCAGATCACTTCAGTATTTCGAATACCCCTTCAGTAACTCTCAGTAGTGCTGGAGTTCAGTTTGCTAGAGATTGATCAATCTCCTGAACTGAGATTTGCTGATAACCCTAAGGCTAGCCTGATTATGGTTATCCTTTGTTAGTTATTTTGAGATAAAATTAAAGATGGGATTAGAAATTATTACATTCTGCTTTACCGGACTTTAGATATGCACCTATGTTTAAACTTTTGTCATCCTCCTTAATGCATAAGGAGTGTTGATTATAGAAAATCAAAGGGAAACCAAGCTGGATTTGACAATATTTTTTTTTAATGGAAATCTGGCTGGGGAATTCTGGGAGCTGAAGTCCACAAGTCTTAAAATTGCAAAGGTTGGACAAAATAGAGCTTTTATTTTCTGCAGACAAACATGCTTTTGGGCTCCATCCATTCAGCCTGACATACTGACTTCTGATACTGAGATACTGTGAGGTACACAAGAAATGTATATGTTATAATTTTTCATTTCTGCAAAAAGAATAAGCATATAGAGGCACTTAGCTAAGGTATGTTTAAGAAAGGAGATGTAGTAAGTTGGAGGAATAGAGACAAAATATATATACTAACTCAAAACATACTTTTAGAATAGTGCACACTATTGTAGAATAGCATATAGCTTATGAATAACATATTCAATTTATACAAGGTTTATTCTTTATAAAAACTGTCTGGAGTTAGGATTTTAAAGTATAACTATGAACCAAAGTGCAGCCATGTTTAACCAAAGCATGAACTTTGTTACACACATAGCTTCTAGATGAAAAGCAGGCACTCTTATAGATAAACAAGGAAGACATAAATCCTTTATAATTGCAATTATTCAGTTTGGGTAACAGTTCACCTTGTAGATAAGCTACACCCTTAGTTAGCAGGATGTTATAAATCATGCCACAGATCTAATAACTGGAGGGTTTGGTAATTGTAATGGTTGCTAGGCAGTCAGAAAAGCATGTGACCAATTGAAACTTATCAACTGGATTTCAGTTGGAAGGATGTAGCGTGATGCACAGGACGGTACAAAAACCTATGCAGAAATTCATTCAGAGTGGCCCTTTATTTGCATATAGAAGGGTACACCAGCTTTTGCAAAGGTTTTAATAAAACTTGTTTTGTTTTCCAACACCCTTGGAGTTGAATTTTTATTCCTCACAATACTGACACATAGTAGAGAAGTTCCCTAAGGATGGGGCTCCAGCATAAGTCTAAAACCTTGGAAAACAAAACCTCTGGTCCCTGTAACTGACCCACACTGGATCCTACAACATTATCCTGGGACATGTATATTCATCTTCATTCAACACGGATTTGTGTCCATTGAGAAGCTGTATAAAAGTCCAATAATTTCTGGAATCCTGATCATAGACTTCAGCTCTTGCCAAGCATTGCTAAAATGAACATTTTAAAAATTGAAATAGCCTTCCCCAAATTTTAAATGAACGTGTTTAACAATACTGGTTCATTTAAAATCACCCCCCTGAGCATTTAATAAAGCAACAACAGCATATCAAATCAGAAAATAGATCCAAATCCTCAGAAGCAGCAGAAACAACAACTTGACATCCTGAAAGGGAGGAATATATTTGGTTTTCATTTAAATGCAAACCTATCTAATTCATATTTCTTGAACCAATATACAAAACAAATTGCAATTATCCTCTGGTATTTGCATTCCTCTGAACTTTGTGATATAGTTCTCTCATTAAAAAAACGAATAGAAAAATGTATTAGGAGAAATGGCACAAAATGTGTAGATTGGCACAAATAACATAAATAAAACTTAATAGAATGATTGTATGTATGCATAGAGGTGGAAAAATATGTATACATATAAATTAGGGAAAAGCACAAGAAAATACATATACAAATTGAAAACTATATATGTATGTATATGTACATGTATGAACTATATATGTATGAATATGAATTTGCATATGAATTCTACTACTATTACTACTACTACTACTACTATTACTACTACTACTACTACTAATAATAATAATAATAATGTTGGAAGGGTCATCTAGTTCAACCCCCTGCTCAGGCAAAAAACCCTATACCATTTCAGACAAATGGCTGTCCAGTCTCTTCTTAAGAACTTCCAGTGTTGGAGCATTCACAGGTTTTAGAGGCAGATTGTTCCATTGATTAATTGTGTCTGTCTGTCTGTCTGTCTGTCTGTCTGTCTGTCTGTCTATCTATCTATCTATCTATCTATCTATCTATCTATCTATCTCTCTGTGTGTGTATGTATGACATTGACAGATTGAACCATTTGCACTTAGAAGTGCCACACGACCTATTTCAGTTTCCATGTACATAAGTATACTTCAGAAACACAGGAGGGACCACGCTTTTGATAGACATTTTTTTCCAGCCACTGCAAAGGGTGGAGCAGCCATGTAATCATACCATCTTAAGAGATGACTTTCAAAATTAATATTATGTGTGAGAAGAGAAGATTTCCTCTTTTAATGTTTTGTGCTTTGATTCAGAATCTTGATCCAAACCGGCTGGACTTCCATTGCTGCTGTCTTACTGTTTTGCCTGCTGCATTTCAATAATGCAATTTTTGGAGGCACTGGCAGCCAGAGAAAATGGGTTTTGCAGATGGCAGGAAGCCAGGGTTTTGCCCGCTTTTGCATGATGACAAACCACAGGGTTGGACTCAGGGTCAAGGTAGAGATACTCGTACTCAGCATAATTGTATTACAGTTGCCAGCCCGCCCCCCAAAATGCAGTTGTATGATGAAATGAGACTGCTGGGAAGTCTTTGTTAGAGATCCCTATCTTCTAGAAGGAAAAAAAAGAGGAATTTGCCTTACATCATGGAGAGTTGCTACCTCTTATCTGGCTTGATAGCTCATGGTGTTATCATCAGGTTTTGACACCACCTTCTGCCTGATCAAACAGAACATGCTACAGACTGAAGCCAACACCCTCTGTACACAAAGCATGTGCTCCACTATTGATTTGCACACCTCACACTTAGCAAAGAGAACGACTGTAATCCAGGCTCAATCTGTGACAGAGATAATGCCTCAATTTATGGCTGCAAATCCTAACAAGAATTGTCAGAACTAACAATTATCTTAATTTATCACTTATTCCGTTCAGATTAGTACCAGGTGTCATCCCAAACTATATCCCATAATGAAAACTGTTGTCTCTGGAAAAGTTTAATGTCTCAGAAAAAATTATGGATTCATTCCAAATCATAATGTGCTTATTTTCACTTAATAACTTGGCATTACATGCCATGCTGGCTAGGAATGTCTGGAGGTTAGAAGCCAGTATATATGTGTATATGGGCGCTCTGTTGGACAATGCAGCTAGCTGTCAGTGGTTTTCATTACTATAGGCAGTATATCTCAGTGTAGATTATTTGAAGATGTATAGACTTCAACTCCCAGAATTCCTCAGCCAGCATGCATATCTTCAAGTGGCCATGTTTGAGAAACACTGCTAAAGAGCATATGGATTAATATGGACTTTAGACATCTGGAGCACTTTTGTCATGTCAGAGTAAAACATATAAGAATTTAAATTAGTAGAAAGTGAAGGAGAGGTTATATTGAAAAGAAAAAAAAAAGAATTGGTGGAAGGATAATTGCTCAGAAATGTTAAGAATAAAATCAGGCCCAAAAGAAGAAGATGCTACAAAGCAGAACTTGATATTCTAGAAAACTAGCCATTTTGTAAAATAACTCATATTTAAAGTGACTCTAAATCAGCATATAATAACCAACTTTTCCACCATTTCGGAAGTATTAATTAGCTGGTTTGCAGAACGATGCTCTTCCTAAATATAAATACTCTACTGCACATGCAGAGCAAAAGAAGCAGGCTCTCTCCCACAGGTCACACAAACAGGCATAAATGAGAGCTGATAGCTTCACTGAACCAAAAGCAGAATTTGGATTCTTTAAAGCAGAGAAGCTTAGTTAGTACATCATAGTTTCCAGCCACTTAAGCTACATATTTACCTGTCATCGGAATACAAATGTCTTTGACCATTAAATATTTTTGGGTGAGTGGCCAATCTTTTCATTGAAAATTTCAGCTTTCACTTTTAATAAACCTGCAAGGTTTACATGCTTCGAAGTGAAGCACCACGATGCACTATCACTCCAATTTTTAAATGCTTCCAGGGCCCATTTAGTTACAGATAGTCCTTGACTTACGGCCATTATTGAGCCCGAAAATTCTCTTGCTGAATGAGGCAGTTGTTAAGTGAGTTTTGCCCCGTTTTTCTTGCCACAGATGTTAAGTGAATCACCACAGTTGTTAAGTTGGTAACCCGTTTTTTAAGTGAATCTGATTTTTCCGTGACTTTGTTTGTCAGAAGGTCGCAAAAGGTGATCATAGGAAACTGGGACACTGCAATCATCATAAATATGAACCAAGCATCTGAATTTTCATCATGTGACCATGGGGACGCTGCAATGTAAGTGGGAGGACCAGTAATGAATCACTTTTGTCAGTACCATTGTAACTTCAAATGGTCGTTAAATGAATGATTGTAAGTCAAGGACTACCTGTATAGTTCACCATATCTTTTAAATCACACTGAGACATCACATACAAAGAGAATGTGTAAATTGGGTAGGTAGGGAGTTTCTGGGAGATGGCAGATGATCCAGAGAGTGAAAGGGTGTTTTTGTGTCATATGTGTGTCCATGTTATCTCTCTTTTTTCTTTTCTCTGAGGCACTGTTTCTATTATCAAATATTACTAATCTCGTTCTCTCTCTCCATTTTTTTTTTTGTTGCACTATACTTATTAGCAGGTCTGTTTGTTTTGGTACAGCGCGTGCTTCATTTAGCTGTCTCTTCCTTATGCACTGGAGTCAGAGCTGTTTGAACTGCAGACTAAGAAGGCTTAGGGCAGGAACTAAGCTTTTTAAAAAAACATTTTGGTCTGCACTTAGGTAAACATGGGGAGCAATTGTGCAAACATAATTTAGTCCCACGCTAGAACTATTAGCTGTAGGGACACTCAGTTGTTAGAAAGCAAAAGCTTCTCTCTCTCTCTCTCTCTCTCTCTCTCTCTCTCTCTCTCTCTCTCTCACACACACACACACACACACACACACACACACACACACACACACACACACCATAACCCAGGGAGGGACTCCTAGAATGTGAGCTGCTTTATTTATGTAATATGCTGCCTAGCTCACTTCCCAGTGACTCTGCTTGCTCCAACAAAACAGAATGGTGAGACATAAAATCCCAATCCTAACAGTATGAATTGAGGTTCTAACGAAACCACGAAGGGTTGGGGTTCTCTGCCAGATGTCAGTATTTGTAGTACTGGCCAGAAGGTGTGATCGCCACCCCTGAAGAAAGACAGAAACATATTGGAGATGATCCTCAAAGTCCAAAGATTCTGGTCCTTCTTAAATATGTCACATTTGGGGTGAATTGTCCTCAAATGACTGGTCTTGCTCTGGAGCGACTGAAGTTGAGCTCAGTTCCTGACAGATGCAAAATGGCTTTTTACAAAACAAGGAAAGGCAAACAAGTTGAATGGTGAGCACATGAGAAGTGTGGAGAGCATATTCTCTCTGTGCTGTCACAAAAGGTTCCCTAATTGCAAAATGACTACCACAGTGTCATTATGACTATTTACCGTAATGATGTCTGATGATGTTGCATCCAACAATCCCATAGGCCTCTGGAAGTGGTAATGATGATAATGATTAGATTTTTTTGTATCCCGCCTTTGTAAACATATGACTCAATGCTACAAACATGCCTAATATTCCTGCCTTCTATTTTTTTTCCCCACAACAACCCTGTGATGTGGAAAGAGAGATTTACCCAAAGTCACCCAGCCAACTTGCATGCTGTAAGGCAGGACTAGAACTCACAGTCTCCTGGTTTCTAAGCTGGCTCTCTACCAGTTATCGTTGTTGTTTTTTTTATGGACAAGCAGAGATTTGATAGAAGGGAAATAATAAATGCAAAAACAACACTCCACCCTCCACAATTACATGGAGGGTCCATAAATGTTTTTGTAAGTAAAGATGTGGCCAGGACTGGGTGATTTAGGACAGGGAATGTGATCCAGTGGTGGCATCCTTGAACACCAAAGTCAACACTTTCTTAGAGAAATAGACTACCGGCAAGTAGATCTCTGAATCCTTAGGAGGCCCTTCAGATCTCCTAACACCATTTTATCCAATTTAAAAAATAATTTAACAGAATTCTCAGCAGGAGAGCAACCAAAGAGGGAGCCATGTTGGAGAACATTTCCTGGAGATCTCAGTCACTCGCATTGGAACCTTCCACCCCAAAGCACCCATGGTTTTGAATCCAGAGGTCATGAATCGTCCTGCTCACCAATAAGTCCTAGGCAATGTTGGTGTGGAGGAGGGAATTCTTTTCAGTATGGTTGGACCCTGGAGCACCTTCTTGTACCTGCTGCTGGTATGTATGTGCAAGAGCACCCACAGGGAAGCCTAAAAATGTTCCAATGGCAGAGCCCCATCTTTCTTAATGTGTTGCAAATGTTCCTGAAAATGTGGGAACCCTAAAACCCATCCCCTGAGCATTGTGTGCCTATTGTCTGAATTCTACTTTGGAAAACGAACACTTTTAATGGAAGTAAACTCTAATAGACACAGTCAGATTTACAGTTTGATAAGCATTCATACGATTGCAGTACAACTTACTGAAATTGAAGAGAGTGTCCCTTAGAGAGTAATGAATGGAGAGTCCCTTCCAATTCGGGGGGGGGGGCTAGGGGTGTTTGTTTCTAAAAATGGTTTCTGAAAGTATTCTCATTATTATGATGGTGGGTCACAACCAGCCAAATGTACAGACTGGATTGACATTTTTATTCACCTATTGCAGGGGTGTCAAACTGCTGGACCATGGACCAGACGCGTCACACAGAAGCTGTGCCCACCTCATTGCAGGCAATGGCAAAACCGTCCCGATATGTTGCGTGATGTCACGTGATGTTGCGAGTTGGACATGTCTGACCTATTGACCTATTGGGATAGACGTTGTTTGATGGTGTTAAAAGTATCATCACAGGATGTAAGCTGTTCCAAGTAAGGCTGCCATTTGCAATTGACTGATGGTGTCGATGCTGATAGTGTTCAAGTGGTGCTCCAAATGTTTTGGGATTGGAGTTTGTACCCAAGGCGCCTCTTACTACTGGTAATATATTTGCTTTCTTTCACCACAATTGTTCTACTATTCTATTTGCAGGTCTTTGTATTTCATTGTCTTTTCCAGTTCTTTCTCTTTTGTTGTCTCCAAGTACTGCCAAGATCATTCTTCAGATTTTTTGGCCTTTCTTACCAACAATTATTATTATTATATTTATCTGCCACCTTTATTTTGTACAGCTCAAGATGGTGTACATAATGTTTCTGCCTTCCATTTTTCCCATAACCATCACCTGTGAATTAGGCTGGCTCAGAGGGAATGACTAACCCAAAGCCAGTTTTCATGCCTGAGGGAGACTAGAACTCATGGTCTCCTGAATTTTAGTCCAGCACCTTAACCTTTATGTCACACGGATTCTCCCAAATCTGCCTGAAAACATTTCTATACTGAATTTTTTACAGCCTTGGTACATATAGTTCCCTCTTCTCCCTCTTCCCACCATAAAATATTACCCTAGGAAAGAAGCAGGCATCTTTCTCTGTCATAAATAGATTGGGAAAATTGTTATCCTGTAAGGTGGGATAGAAGAAGAATGTAATGGAATATAAAAGAAATACAAACACATTGTCATTCAACAATGAGAGATGAAATGCAAATAAAGTAGTCAGGTTCATTTCACATTTTATTTGGAGTATCTATTGCGCAGCTTTTAAGCCTTTGTTCCACAGGTCTCTTTGAAAGGTACCTATAAAATTTCATTTCACAGCATGCAGTGGAGAAACAGGAGCACTGAGAACTGACAGTGACTACTTCATAAATGAGACTTGGTATTTATAGGTATTTATATTCTAAACACTTCAATATTTTATCGAGGCCATAGCCATTTTGTGGGAGATTTCACATGCTGGAGGGATACATTGTGAGTATCAGTTATTAAAAGAGACAACATTTTGAAAAATCTGCTTTTTCCCCCCCTAAGGAACAGGAAAAAAATGACAAATACAAACACAATTGCTTATTGTTCTGTAGAGGAAGAAATGCAAATATCAGTTTTCCTTCAGTTGCATAAAAGACAATGTCATAAATCTTTAAGCTAATTACGTAAAAGATTGGCATCCTACATCCATTGTGAACATTAGGAATAAAAAATAATATTTTTACAGTGTCATTTAAAATCTATATCCTCTAGATATAGATTTAAGTTTTCAGGTATGCACACATACAATTCTGAATGCACTCTTAACTTCCCTCAAAATCAGTAGTTTAAATCAGAGTAATTAAGCGTGCAATGGAAGCTTACATATGAAATGTGCAAAGTTTTCCTTTTAAAATATTTCCCTTTGTCTTTTCAATTTGAATTCTTTCCTGCAGGTGGGTTGACCTTTCTCATGCTGATAGAGCCCCAGCTGCCTCCACCTGCATTGTAAGTAACTCACTTTTTGACTTGACCTGCATGTGCGACCCTACAAAGGAGTCACATTCCCATCATCATTAGTCTTTGGAACATTAGCACTATCAAGGTGATAAAATCTTGAGAAGAATTTTAAGGCATATTCCTTGATAAATATTTTCACAGAAAACTATAGGTTTCTTTGGAAGCAAAGAATTGTTTACATGTTCAGAAATAAGCTGATAAAAACTGCTGCAAAATATTTGCCTGCTTACATGGAAAACAATTCATAAGCAGCATGAAAGAAATAAAAGGAGAATTTGTAAATCACACACAAACTGTAAAAGTTAAACCAAGGGTGTTTAAAACCCAGTGACATTTAGCAAGTTGTTAGGTCAAATACATAGGACCAGCCATGGCCACAAGTAGCCACATGCACACAAGTTAGCTCAAGAATGTACCATGTGTAAATTTTCTAATCACATGACATGATTTTTTTTTATTTCTATGGGACTTTGGGGTTTGTTTGCTGGAGAATCAAGGCTTTATTTTGTGTCAGTCAGCCAGGATACACCTCACATTCTTCCTTTGCAAAGAAATCAATAGAAAAGCACAGACCTCTGGGATTTTACAACCACATCCAGAGCTGCTTCATTTTCTGTGGCCTAGGTGTTCTTCATGCTTATTCTCTTGTACAATGTGTTGTCCATAAGCATTTCACCAGAGAACGTAGCAAAGCTAAAGTTGAATCAAACATGGTATTTGGTGCAATCCTCATCCTCTATTCCTCTTACCTAAAGCCTACAACAGGCTTCAAAAAATATACTGTAGGAAAAAAAAATACAAGGCCTGGATGTGCTTGGCAGGTCTACTTTAGCTGCTAATACAGGGTAACAACATATGACACAGTATTTGTTTTATAAATAAATGCTAATGTATTCCAATACATAAGCAATGCATTTGGGAAAATATGCTGCTTCCTATTACTATTTTGTTTCTAATAAACGAATAACAAGCTTGTCAAAAATCTGATTTTCTCTATTGAAAACCATGCCATATACTGTAGTTTATATCATAGAAGAGAACTGAAGGGAAACACTGTATCTGCTGCAATGAGGAATAGCCTTACAAAGCTGAAAATCTTACACGGCCTATCTACAAGTAAGCCCCCCCTAAATTTTATGGGATTACCTCTCAGCAAACATGTATAAGATTTTCCAATAAAATTACCTAATTATCTAATCAGAGTTTAATATGTAAAAAACTACATTGGAAAAACAAAAATTTAGACCTCTGAACTTCATTGAAACATTGTATTGATCACGCTTAGCCTATCCAGAACAGTATTGCACCAAGTGGTCAACTTTCCATTTGAATAAGTTTTACCATATTTTCTAGTCATCATTAGTAAAATTCCTCAAACTTGGCAGGCAACATACAATTCACATTTTAAAAATTCTTATTCTTTCTACTTTCTTAGCATCAAAAGCAACTCTGCAGCTAAATAGATAGCTTATATATTTGGGGATGTGCCAACTTGAGAAGTCCAACTTAATATGCCAAAATCAATACTTATAGGACAGCTCACATTGTCGTAAGTTCCATGACAAACATGGAACTGTCTCAATATATTATTGGCCCAATACATATGTCAGGGCACATTTTGGGTAAAGGATCTTTTCACAGCTACGTTTTTCCATATTTAAAAAAATTGTAAAATAGGTCAATAGATTAAGGGGCTTTGAGGGACAGTCCTGTTGCGTATCTCCACACGTCATCCTTAGTGAAGTGTGCAAACCAGCATCTGCATTTCCTGCATCGGATGAGGAGAGCACTTCTCTCTCCTTCTGTCCTGGCCACTTTTTACAGAGGCACAACTGAGAGCATTTTAACAAACTGCATCACTGTTCGGTTTGATGACAGCAGCATCTCAGATAGAAAGTCCATACAGAGAGTGGTAAGGACAGCAGAAAAGATCATAGGAAGCTTGCTTCCTGGTATTTAGGATGCTGCTTATAAGTGCTACGTGCTTAGAGCTCAAAGCATTGTTGAGACCCCACACATCCACTTTACGGTCTGTTTCTGTTGCTCCCCTCTGGGAGGAGGTTTCAAAGTATTTCTAGCAGGACTACCTGATTCTGTAATAGCTTTGTTCCCTATGCTATCTGTCTGGTAAACTCGCAAGATTTGTTTTTCTCGCCATGCACATGTATACATAACCCGAACTAGACTGTTGTTTCTCTGTGTCATATAATATATGTGGGTATATGCATAATTCTGTATTTATCTATTTTTGTCATATTTATGTAGTGTATATTGGAGGTGGTGGCCCTTTGACAGCTCAATGCAACAAAATTTCATTTTAATGAATGCCGATTAGTGTACATTCAAAGTGACAATAAAGTTATTATTCTATTCTGTTCTGTCCTGTCCTGTCCTGTCCTATCCTATCCTATCCTATCCTATCCTATCCTATTCTCAATGCCATGTTTCAGTGGTGGGATTCAGCCGGTTCGCACCACTTCGGCAGAACCGGTAGCTATTTTTTTTGTTGCCCAGGCCCAGAATGGAATTCCGGAAGCAGCATCCACACAGAGAACCGGTTGTTCACATATTTGAATCCCACAAATATGTGAACAACCATGTTTCCACCACAGGATGCAGAGATGTCCCAGGCAATAGGGCATCATTTTTCCAAAGACAGAATTGTTTTCTGGCTCTAAAGGACCCAATGCACACCCAGGCTCATGGTGAGAGTTAAAGATGATCTCAAGCTGACCTTCATTCCTGGTGACAGCATCTGTTTTTCTTGACAATATGAAGGAATCATTGTCAATAAAATAGAGGTCCTGATAAGAAAATTTGCCAGTCCAGCCAACAGACTTGTAATTTCCAGGGCCTGAGACTAGTTAAGGTCAGCTAAGTGCTGCTGTTACCTGTTGAAAATGGCTCTCCTGACTCTGGGGAAAACTTAAAGCACAAGAGGAGAGGCTGATAGTTCTCCATTTTCCAACCTCATTTCTGTTATGAGACTACAAACAACAGGACTTGGGATACCTTGGGGAGCTCTGTTGTTTTGTTAAAATTTAGTCTGGCTTCACTAAGTCATACCTGGCTTTTAGCTAGGCAGTTCTCTTTTTTATTTAATTTTTTATTTGTTAAATTTCTATGCTGCCACACAGCTATACAGTGACTCTAAGATGCCACCTGAATCATGTTATTTTCTCAAGTTCTCGGAGGGCTTCAATCTGTTTTTCATCTTTGACTTGTTGCTTTATTGTTTCTTTGATGTTCCCCCCCCCTCTCTCAACACTTGACTTATCCAACTATAACAATACTTAAAAATTATTGTCAAATAACCAGATACCAGAAGACAGCACCACTAAAGAAGAGGACAGTGCAATACCTATAAAAGAAAAAAATATAAAAGACAACCTTTCTTTGAGGTTCATATTGTATTATTATTATTATTATTATTATTATTATTATTATTATTATTATTATCTCTTATTAATGCGTGCCTAGAGAGGTAGAATTCTTTAACAGCCAGGTGATGTGTATAACTGAGGAATAGTACTCTCTACCACAAAGCAAACTTACCATGTACACATTTGGAACTGCAGTTGTACCTAGGCCTTATGTCAAAGCAAGAACATCGAAGTTCTTTGAAGAGTTTCATCTGTCGGAGCCATGACACTGAGCCACATGAAGAGAGGATCAAATAAATAGAAAAAGGAGCGCTAGTTTGTTTTCCAGTTTATTACAGTCAGCCTAGCCGAGCACCTGGAACCATGGACAAAGGAGGTAAGAGAATATTGTAAACACCTCATTGAAATCTAAATGCAATTAATGCATTCTGTGGAGCATATATGTTTTCTAAACAAAACTGCAGAGCTGGAAAAGATGCAGAAAAGGGCAATCCAAGAGACCAAGAATCTGGAACAGCTCTCCTACAAAGAAAGCTTTAGAGGAAAATGTATTTGAACTGCTTTAGAGAGAGATGTACTTGTAACTGCTGTTAAGAAGGCCAGAAGCCTTCCCTTCCCTTCCCCTCTTCCAGCCCCTGTCCTCCCTTCCCCTCCCTTTTCCTCCCCCTTTTCTTCCTTTTTTTCTTTCTTTGCACTTTTTTCACCCTCTCATTACTTTAGTGTGGAAAAATGTGAGTTTCCAAGAACTTTCCAAGCAAAATAGTGCTGAAAAAAACTGTCTATAAAAAAAAGAAATCAATAAATATATAACGGGACATTACATTGCATAAATAAAAGATTCTCTGAAGATTTTCTGGGGTCAGGAAAACAAATCTAGTAGCTGAAGTAATTCCTGTTTCTAGCTTTATATGATATGAGCAATTCCCCAATAGCTGGAAAATAGAAGAAAGATAAGGGAAGCCATCTTTATGTTCACAGATAATCAGAGTTGTTGCACAATAGATTTTATCCAAAGACACTAGGTTCTTACACCGTATTCCTCGAACTGGATCTGTTCTTTAGAGTTTAACTGTTCTTGTGTAACCTCCTGCATAGGAGAAGAGTCTGATCTGGATGAACCAAGTATAGATCAGTATCTTCAAATGTTGCAACAAAGGACCTGCACTGAATATATAGTAATCATCATCATCATCATCATCATCATCCCCCAGTGAGGCACTACCTTGACGTGGTTGTGGGGCTTGTGTACTCTGAGGAAGATGAGAGCTATGCCAGAGGTTCAACCATACTGGACAGGTCTCATCAGAGGAGTCAGACAAAGAGTGTCTCTCCTATAAAAAATATGATGAGACGTAAATTTCAGAATGCCACACCAGCTCGGATGTCGCCCGGGTTAACAAGGTCCGCGCTAGATATTGGAGTTCCTGGATAACTGGTGAATAATGGATTACAGGACTCAGGACTGTTGGCTGAGCAACCAGGGCCAACAGCTGCAGAACTACTGGAAGAAAAGGTGTCTACCCGTCGCAGATACACAGTGATGGAAAACAAAGAAATAATGATCTGTTACTACAGATCAAGTCCAACAAGAAGAGGATATCTAAAACGAATGCAGCAGTTTTGGAAAGAACAACATCCAGAATCAGAAATAACAGAACAGACACTAACAGATCAATGCCGATTTATAATACGAAATAAAGTATTCACAGAAACAGAATTGGACAAACTGCAAAGGTTTACCCAGGGCAAAGAAATCAAAGCCTCACTAGAAGTAATTCATAATGTAGAGGCAAACCAGGGGGATTTGGCAGTGAAGGAATCCAGCAGAGATATACAATTGTTCTCATTTGGAAACCAGGCACCTCTTCCTTAGGAAGAACAAAACCCTCTAACTAAAGAAATAAAAGAATTGAAGCAAAGAATAACTGAGCATCTAGAACAGCACAAAAACAACAGAATAAGGCTGCCTGCATTGAAGCTTGTTCCAAAGAAACAGCTAGCACAAGCATTAAAAGATGCAAATACTGCAATATCAAGTATAAGCATCAATTCACTGCAAAAAACAAACCAACTAATGTACAGCACAGCTGCAGTTATAATTGAATACCTGGGATGCAAAATCAACGAAGAAGAAAAACAAACAAACAGTGCACCACAAAAATGGAAGGTTAGACTAGAAAATAAGATCAGCAAGTTAAGATCACATGCAAGCAAGCTAGAACAGATGAAAGAAAAGAAGCTGAAGAACAAGAAGACCAAAGAATACCTAATCAAGAAATACCACTTAGAAACAAGGAAGATCAAGGAAGCACTGGAAATAATAAAGCAACAAATAACAGCTATAGCCAGGAAAATCAGTAGATATGAAGCTCGAATTGCAAACTATAGGCAGAACCTCCAATTTCAATCCAATCAGAAACGTTTCTACCAATCCATCAATGGAGAAACTGCAAGGAATCAGTCAGTACCTGACAAGGAAGAAACAGTGCAGTTCTGGAAGCAGATATGGGATAACCCAAAGAAATACAACAAGGATGCGGCTTGGTTAAAAGAGGTGGATGCAAATAAAACAGAAGTTGAAATGAAAGAACTAGTAATAACAACAAAAATGGTAGAAAAAAGAGCAAAGAAAATCAAAAATTGGTCAGCACTAGGTGAAGATGAACTGCATGGGTTTTGGTTGAAACATCTAACTGTTATATACCCACTCATTGCCAAGCAGTTCAACAATATACTACAAGGAGGAGAAATTGAAAAGTGGCTAACAACTGGGAAAACCTACCTAATAATGAAAAATCCAGCAAAAGGGGCAACACCAGGCAACTACAGGCCAATTACCTGCTTACCAACAACTTTCAAATTACTAACTGGTGTGGTAGCTGATGCAGTACAACAGCATCTAGTTGAAAACAATCTCTTTCCACCTGAGCAGAAAGGAAACCGCCCCAATAGCAGAGGAACAAAAGATCAACTCCTAATAGACAAAATGATCTTGGAAAACTGCAAGAGAAGGAAGACCAACCTGAATGTGGCATGGATTGACTACAAAAAGGCATTTGACTCTCTGCCACATGACTGGATAATCAAGTGCCTAGAAATAATAGGAGTCAGTAGAAACATCAGAAAATTTGTGCAAAGATCGATGGCACAATGGAAGACACAGTTGCAGATCAATGGTGAGAGACTGGGAGAGGTTAATATCAAGAGAGGAATATTTCAAGGAGATTCATTATCACCATTACTATTTGTTATTGCACTGTTTCCTCTGTCAACAATACTGAATAACTCAGGACATGGCTATCAAACATCAAAAACATCTACCAGACTATCCCATCTCCTTTACATGGATGATCTGAAGCTGTATGGAAAAACATCATCTGAAATAGAATCGCTGCTCAACACTGTCCGTATATATAGCCAAGATATTGTTATGGAGTTTGGCTTGGACAAATGTGCCACACTTACTATCAAACAAGGAAAAGTAGTGAAAACTGAAGGAATCAAGATGCCCCATGAAAATAACATTAAGAGTCTGGATGAGGAAGATTACTACAAATACTTGGGTATCCTTCAAGCTGAAAACATCAAGCAGACTGAAGTCAAGAAAAAGATTAGAGGTGAATACATCAAGAGACTGAAGAAGATCTTAAAGTCCAAACTCAATAGAGGAAATACCATAAAGGCAATCAACCCCTGGGCAATCCCAGTTATTAGGTACACAGCTGGAATAGTGGACTGGACTCAAGCAGAACTAAAAGCAACGGATAGGAAGACCAGAAAAATAATGACAATGAATCACGCCCTTCATCCACGCAGTGACATTGACAGACTTTATCTACCAAGGCAAATAGGTGGGCGTGGAATGCTACAAGTACATCAGATGGTTGAAGAAGAAAAAATGGCTTTGGAAGAATATCTGAAGAACAATGATGAAGATGCACTGAAATTAGTATATCAGGAAGGCTTACTAACTACTGGAGAGACCAAACTGGCCTACAAGAAAGACCAAATGAAGAACAGAATAGAGGCATGGGAAGACAAAGCACTACATGGCCAATACATTAAAAAAATAGCTGGGAAAGCAGATAATAACAAGACCTGGCAATGGCTAAGAGCAGGAAAATTGAAGAAAGAGACCGAGGGACTAATTCTGGCTGCACAAGACCAAGCCTTAAGGACAAATGCATACAAAGTCAAAATTGAGAAGACAGCAACAGACAGTAAGTGCCGCCTATGCAAAGAAGCTGAAGAAAAAGTGGACCACCTGGTAAGCTGTTGCAAGAAGATTGCACAGACTGACTACAAGCAGCGGCATGACAAAGTAGCAACAATGGTGCATTGGAAGATCTGCAAAAAATATCATTTGCCTGTAAGCAAAAACTGGTGGGATCATAAAATAGAGAAAGTCATAAAAATGATAAAATTAAACTGCTCTGGGACTTCAGAATTCAAACAGACAAGCACCTGCAACATAACACCCCAGACTTAACAATTGTCAATAAGAAAGACAAAAAAGTCTGGATAGTGGACATGGCAGTGCCTGGAGACAGCAGAATAGACGAGAAAGAAATGGAGAAGATAACAAAATACAAAGACCTAATAGAAAGACTGTGGCAAAAGCAAGCAAGGGTAGTACCAATAGTCATAGGCTCCTTGGGTGCAATCCCAAAACAACTGGAGCACCACTTGAACACCATTGGCATTGACAAATTCGCTATTAGTCAACTGCAAAAGGCGGCCTTACTAGGAACTGCTTCCATCCTGCGACGATATCTGTAATACCATCAAACATCCATATCTGCCTATCCCAGGTCCTGGGTAAGGACTCGATAGGTAGACAAAATGCCAAATCCAGTCTGAACATCTGGCTGACTGTGCGATGATCCACAATAATAAAGTTGGAAGGGACCTTGGAGGTCATCAAGTCCAACCCCCTATTCAGGCAGGAACCCTACACCATTTCAGACAAATGGCTGTCCAGTTTCTTCTTAAAAACTTCCAGTGTTGGAGCATTCACTGCTTCTGGAGGCAGGTTGTTCCATTGTTAATTGTTCTAACTGTCAGGAAGTTTCTCCTTAATTCTAAGTTGCTTCTCTCCTTGATCAGTTTCCATCTGTTGCTTCTTGTCTTGCCTTCAGGCACTTTGGAAAATAGTTTGACTGCCTCTTCTTTGTGGCAGCCCCTAAGATATTGGAACACTGCTATCATGTCCCCCCTCGTCCTTCTCTTTGTTAAACTAGACATACCCAATTCCAGCAACCGTTCCTTATACGCTTTAGCCTCCAGTCCCCTAATCATCTTTGTTGTTCTTCTCTGTACTCTTTCTAGAGTCTCAACATCTTTTTTACATCGTGGTGACCAAAACTGGATGCAGTATTCCAAGTGTGGCCTTACCAAGGCATTGTAAAGTGGTATTAATACTTCATGTGATCTTGATTCTATCCCTCTGTTAATGCAGCCTAGCACTGTGTTGGCTTTTTTGGCAGCTGCAGTACACTGCCGGCTCATATTTAGGTGATTGTCCACTAGGACTCTGAGGTCCCTCTCACAGTTACTACTATTGAGCAAGGTACCCCCTATACTATACCTGTACATTTGATTTACATTTAGAGAAGGAGGAGGGGGGAGGAGGAGGAGGAAAATTAGCATGGTGTTTCATTATTTACTTACCTACTTACTTTTCTTACAATGTGGTATAGTAGATAAAGTATTGAAATAGGATAAGGAAAACTTAGCCTCAAACCCACTCTCAGCTGTAGAACCCATGGAATAATTTGAACTCCCTTCAAATCCAATGTATCTCACAGGATTGCTATTGTGAGATAAAACTGGAAAAGAGAGTGACCCACACCTCCTTGAGTTCCTAAAGAGAAAGCTAGCAGTATGTGTCTAACAAATAAATAAAAACAATCCTGTATTTTAATGAAATTTAAACAGCAACACATTTGTTGCATATTCCATCTCATCTCTTTATTTTCGTTTTCCAGGTCCAGGTCCTATATATGATGCTGCAAAATGCTGGTCCTTATAACTTGATGATGGTGATAGTATTGTAGTCATACCTTCTCAAAGGAGAGAAAAACACAAATTTAGAAATGACTTCCCTCAAGTGAGTGATTACAATCTTCTTCCTGACTGGAACTTGGGAGTACTTTCAAATCAACCCTTGAAATTTTTTTTTTTCCACTGATGTGAAGAGAGAGGCAGAAGCAGTTGTTGTTGTTATTGTTGTTGTTTTTTAGTTTTGCTCTTCCCAATTTTTCCTCCTTTTCTGTGCTCAAAGAAGCCATTAATCAGGGTTTCTCGCATGCCAACCCAAAGGATTGCTTCTGTAATTTACCCAGTCCTTTGCTGGAGGTGGGGGAAGAGAGCAAATTATGCACTTTTTGTGATTTATAATGTTTAAATGGGTCATTTAAGATGTGCAATAAATGAAATAATTATTCATAATGCCAATAACTCTCTTGAATGTGATGTTAATGCAATCAACCATTTATTGAAGCGGTAACAGGCTAAGCTGCCAACTAGTAAACAGGTAATTAAGTGTCTAACTATGTGGTCAAAGCTTTGTGTGAGAGAGATGGTTTTCCTTTTTTTCTTTTTCCCAGTGAAAAGCCTTTGGAAAGCTCAAGCTAAATATGTTGCCGTTAAACGTTATTTCTCTTCCTTCCTCCTCACTTCCCAGGCACCCTTTGCGCATAAGGACTTTAGTACAAGCATCTTAAAAGTCTTTTTTAAATCTATAATAGCTGAATTATACTAGGAAGGAAGTCATGAGAAGAATTAACTGAAAAGAGCAGCTGAAAAGCAAGAGACTTGTCTCTAATGGGGACAGGGGAGAATTTCAATTCATAGTCAGACAAAGAATAAATAGGAAAATGTACACCATAGTTGTTATTCTGCCCTGGAGAGGTCATCTAACCAGAATCAACCCAAGAGTAAACTATACAATATTCAACAAGGTCTCAAAAAACGTGGGATAGTGACAAAGGATCTGTTGGTGATTCTGGCCTTGTCAGAGGGCAAAATTCAAGAAAAACACTGAACAAGACAACGTCAACCAACTGCTTCCTCTACTGTAGATCAGGAAGGGGCAAATATGGCTGCTTTACGACCTGTGGACTTCAACTCCCAGAATTCCTGAGTCAGAATGGCTGGCTCAGGAATTCTGGAAGTTGACGTCCACAGGTCGTAAAAGACCATAGTTACCCACACCTGTTCTAGATGGTAGATGTGACCTTAGTAGTTAAGAGGAGATGAGCCAGGGTGTGGTAAAAATGCAGGGAAGGACAAAGAAGAAGGAAACTACTCGAGAAATGATATTGCCACCAGTCTCAAGTTTGCCAAAAGTTTTCTGAAGGATCCAGGAGTCTATTGGAACAATGTTCTCTGTACAGATGAGGGAAAAGTGGAAAGTTTTGGCACCAATGAACATGCTATGTTTGGAGAAAATGAACTACTGTATTCTAGCAAAGGTTCTGCAGGGAAGGGTGGATCAGAAGATCTTTGCTAGGTCAAGCCCTTCCAACTCTGTTATTCTGTAAATCCAGTAAAAGTGGCTCCATGTAAAGCAATTACACTAGTCCACATGAAAGATGACTAAGGCATGAATCATCGACTCTCAGTCCAGGATCCAGGCACATTTGATGCACTAGATCAGACATGTCAAAGTCACGACGTCATATCAGGATGGTTTTGCCATTGCTGGCAATGAGGTGGGTGTGGCTTCCAGATGATGTGTGAGGCCTGTGGGCCAGAAGTTTGACACCCCTGCACTAGATGAATCTTTTGGGGGCAATGTAAATATATATATATATATATTGCTTACTGGTGTACACCGCTTAGAGAGTGCTTGCACTTAAAGCGGTATATAAGTCTCATAAATAAATAAATAAATAGTCCTCTTGGGTATGGCTGTCACCTGTCACAAGTCCATGATTTCAAAATTCTGCCCTAATCCTGGACTTCCGGTGGTTCCAGCGACGACGAATGGCGGCGTTTTACAAAGCCGCCCATTCCTGGTGCGTGTAAAAGCCGCGGGACTTTGACAATCAGCTGTCCTGCGGCTTGAATCTCCTCCCTGGGAAAAAGGGAGGAGGAGAGCTCTCAGGTAGAGGTAAGAGCTCCCCTGGATTCCTGTTATTTTGGGGATCGGAGGGTAGAGCTCCCTCGGAGCCTGAGCAACTCCGCGTTCCAGGGAGACTTCATTCCGAAGCTTTTGGGATGAAGCAAGTTGCTGCTTCCACATCTGCTTTTTTTTTTCCAGCTGCTTGTGAGTATTTGAAAGCAGACGGAGCAGACCGGGAGAGACTGTGCTCAAGTTTGATGGTGCCTTTAACCTCAGCAAGTTTCCTCTTCCTCTTCTTTTGTTCACTTTCCCTTTAGAAGAAAGGGAAAGTGGAAAGTAAAATGGCGATCGTCTTTCTTGCCTGATTTGCATTACAAAGTTAAACTTGGATACAGATTAACTTTTCAAACACAGAAGTAAGAATTTGGTTTTTATTCTTTCTTCTTTTTTCTTCTTTGTTTTTTTTTCTAAGAATATTTAAAAGAACTGTGTCTTTTTTTTTTTCAATAAGAATCTTTCTTCTTGGAACTTTAGAAAATGGCTTCAAAACATCTGCCTCCCGCCCCTAAGGTTCCTGTTTCTTCTCCAATGCCTCAGCCTCCATCTCAGAAACCAAAATCACCTCCACCTTCTCCTCCTCCTCCTGCAATTTCTCTTAATGATTTACAAGATGCTTTAAAACAGCATGCCTTGGATATTAAGGAGGAGGTAAAAGATCTTATAATTTCAGAGAGGGCTAATACAGAAGAATTATTGGAGAAAAAGAACAAACAAATAAGAGACCATATCCTTCTGGCCTTTCAGGGCTTAGCCCTGCACATAGAGAGGATTGATGACCAGATGGAAAAGATTACTGAAAATGCATCAAGGATGGAATTTAGAATGCAGGAGGTAGAGAACAAGATAGAAATTACACAGGATGAACAAATCATTTCACAATATAGGGAAATGGAACACGCATTGCGTATCAGAGGCCTGAGAGAGAACTCTCAGGAGGATTTAAAGATGCTTATTGTGAAAGATATTGCTCCTAATATTGGCTGGCGGCCTGAAATAATTGAGAATGAGATAGAAAAATTTTTTAGAGTTAATTCACAGGTTGCTAGACAGAGAAATCTACCAAGAGATGTGGTTATTTATTTTTCCAGAAGATCTATCCGTAATGAAATTATACAGGCTTTTTACAAACAAAAGTTTCAAATTGCTGATCAAGATGTGATAATTTTAAAAGAGATACCTCCAAAAACCTTAAGAGCCAGAAAAGATTTTACTTTCTTGTCTGATGAGCTAAAACATCGTCAAATTCAGTTCAGATGGGAGATTCCAAGAGGAATAATAGTAAATTATGAAGAGATACGTCATAGATTAACTACTGTTTCCAAAGCAAGAGATTTTTATCAGTCTATCTTAAAAGCAAGATTGTCACCACCTCCACAAATAAGGATGACGGAAGAGTCTCTTATGGCAGGAGCCTCATCAATGATGGTTATGGAACAAGCTGCACAGAATTCTGACATAAAAGAGCAAAGGATGACACGAGCTGCCCATAAATGTAAAGAAAAAGAGCAGTTGCAGAAGAGTGGTGAAAGTTTGGTTGCTACAGAGCCTGTGGGAGGGGCAAGACCAAAAAGATCTTCGACAGCAGATTTGCAGGCTATGCTCCAGAAGCTCCAGGCCGGTGGAGATGGTCAGATTCCTGACCTGGAATGTTAATGGCTTAAATGTGCCACAGAAACAAAGAAGATATTCCATTATTTGAAACAACATAATAATGATTTGATATGTTTGCAGGAGACTCATATAACTTTAAAGGATTCTAAATTCTTGATGAATTCCCGTCTGGGCTCACATTTTACTGCTCCAGCCCCTGGGAAAAAAGGGGGAGTGGTAATTTATGTGAAGAAAACTTTTTCAGCTAAACTAATTGAGGCTGACTCTGAAGGAAGATATCTTTTTATGGAATTATTATTACAAGGCCGAAATGTTCTTATTGTTGGACTATATGCTCCCAATCAACAACAGAAACAATTTTATAAGTTGCTGCATAGCAAGATATCTCAGTTGGATTATAAATCGGTAATTTTGATGGGTGACTGGAATGGGGTTCTAGACCCAACCATAGACAAAAGAAGTTCCTCTAAAACTTTTATTCAAACTAAACTACCCATGACTTTCTTTGATTTGAAGGAAGAACTGGAGCTTATTGATATTTGGCGAGAAAGGAATACAAGTGACAGAGACTTTACTTTTTATTCTGATAGACACCAGTCATTTTCAAGGATTGATTTTTTTTTATTACTAGTGACTTCCTCCCTAGAGTGAGGAAGGTGAAAATTTTTCCTAGAACATTGTTAGATCATAGTCCTGTGTGGATGGAGTTATATTCGGAAGATGGGAATAGAAGATCTTGGAGACTGAATGAGAACTTATTTAATCGGGAGGAGTTCGTACAAAAGTGTAAAGAACATTTAAAGGACTTCTTTATTATAAATATGAATAAGGGAACATTGATGTCTATGGTGTGGGACGCTAGTAAAGCATATATGAGGGGAATCCTGATTCAATTGAATAAAGTTTTTAGGGAAAAAGGGTTACAAAGACGTAGAGAAATAGAAGAAGAGATTAAATTAAAAGAACAAGAGTTGGTTCTTAACCCTACTGATAATAATTTAAAGGTATCCATAAAGATGCTTAAGGAACAATTTAACATGTTGATGGCAGATCAGGTGGCTACCAATCTGTCTTATATGAGACATAATACTTTTTGCAATGCGAATAAGCCTGGGAGGTGGTTGGCTTATCAGTTATGAAAGAAACAGAAAGCTAGAATCATAGAGAAAGTAAAATATAAAGGTACTGAGGTTTTTCAGCAAGATTTGATTAGAAAAAGCTTTTTGGACTTTTACACAAAATTATATTCAAGTGATAACATAAGGGGTTTGGATATAGATAAATATTTACAATCAGTACATTTTCCTAGACTTTCAGAGGAACAACAAAATGGGATGAATAGTTTAATTACTGTGGAGGAAATTGGTTTAGCTATTAAGCAGTTAAAGGTTGGAAAGTCTCCTGGAACAGATGGACTGACTTCTAGGTATTATAAGATCTTATCTGAAGACATGATAGAGCCATTAAAGGAACTTTTTAATAGTATTTTGTTGGGTATGCAAGTTCCTCCTTCTTGGAAAAGAGCCTTTATATCACTGATTCCAAGGAAGATCAGGATCTTACAGAGCCTAAGAATTATAGGCCAATTTCATTATTGAATGTTGATTATAAGATCTTTACAAAAATTTTGGCTAATAGACTAATGCAGGTTATGAAAGACTTGATTCATAGTGATCAAGCAGGATTCATAACAGGGAGATATATGAAACATAATGTTAGACAAATTATTAATTTAATTGAGTACTTGGATAAGAATAATCAGATTCCTGTGGCTTTTATCTTTTTGGACGCTGAAAAAGCTTTTGATCAATTGGACTGGCAATTTTTATTTTCTTTGGTAGAGAAAATGAATTTTGGGGATAATTTTTTACATGCACTTAAAGCTATATATCAGCAGCAATCTGCACAAATTGTTGTAAATGGGGGATTGACTGAGAATTTTAATATTCAAAAAGGGACAAGACAAGGATGTCCATTATCCCCATTGTTATTTGTTTTAACATTGGAAATTTTATTGATTCAGATTCGGGAATCGAAGTTAATTAAGGGTGTAAAGATAAGGAAGAATGAGTATAAATTGCGGGCATTTGCGGATGATTTGGTTTTAATTTTGGAACAGCCGAATCAGGCGATTGATGGTTTATTAGAACTTATAACACAGTATGGGAATGTTTCTGGTTTTAAAGTTAATAATTATAAGACTAAGATATTATCTAAGAATATGTCAGTTAAAGATAGGGAAAGTTTGATTAAAGCCACAGGTTTTCAGATGGTAAAAAAGGTTAAATATTTGGGAGTATATCTAACTGCTTCAAATGGAAAATTGTATAAGAACAATTATGAACCACTATGGGCAAAAGTCCAAAAGGATTTAAGAGATTGGAAAAAATTGCAATTGTCATTGTTGGGGAGAATTTCAGCTGTAAAAATGAATGTTTTACCAAAGTTTCTCTTTTTGTTTCAGATGATACCTATTCTTAAAAAAGAGGCAAAAGGGTATCAATAATTTTATATGGGCCGGGAAGAAACCAAGGGTTAAATTTAAGATATTACAAGATGCTCAAGAAAGAGGGGGACTTAAGGCACCTAATTTGAAATTATATTATGATGCAGCCGCCCTAACTTGGTTAAGTGATTGGCTTAATTTAACAAATAGGGATATTCTTTTTCTGGAAGTTGGGATTTAATATATGGTTGGCATGCATATTTAATTTTTAATAAGAAAGTTGATCGGACTTTTAAATCACATATTTTGAGGAATGCCTTACTTCGTGTTTGGAAGAAGTATTATTATAGATTAAATTATAAAATACCTATCTGGGGGATTCCCAGACATGCAATTGAGGGAACTTCTAAGGGGACAAATTTTGACAAAATCTCGTATAAAGAATTGTTAATTTGCTCTGGTTCGAATTGGCATTTGAAATCCCTAGACGTATTAAGGCAGCAAAATATTCTACAGTCATGGTTTCAATATTTACAAATAATGGATAGATGGACTGTAGACAAGAAAGAGGGAATAACACTAGAAGATAGACAATTGGTTATTCAGATTAAAAACCAAAGTCCGGCTCATATAAAAAGAATATACAATGTTTTATTAGAGTTAGATTCGGAAACAGAATTGGTTAAAGACTGTATGATTAAATGGGCTCAGAATATACAGGAGCCGATCTCATTGGATTTATGGGAGACAATTTGGATAAGAAATGTTAAATTTACACAAGCTCAAAATTTGAGAGAAAATTTTTATAAAATGTTTTATAGATGGCATTTATATCCTAAAAAATTATCTTGTATGTATTCCAATATACAGCCCAAATATTGGAGATGTGGCAATAATGATGCGACATACTTTCATATTTGGTGGAATTGTAAAAAAGTAAAGGCTTTTTGGATTATGATTTGGTGGAACATTCAAAAGATTTTTAGAAAAAAGATAAAGTTTACACCTCAACTATTTTTACTTGGTATTTTTGTTGACTTAAATGAAAAAGAAACTACTTTGATGTTGAATTTATTAACAGCAGCAAGGTTACTAGTAGGTTTATATTGGAAGAAAGATTCTTTGCCTACTTTAGAAGAATAGATATTTAAAGTATCTACTTTTGCAGAAATGGCAAAAATTTCTGCTTATTTAAAGGATCATATACAAGAAAGATACATTACTGTATGGGGAAGGTGGATAGATTATATTCAGAAAAAGTATGGAATTAAAAAGTTTCATTTATTTTATGAGTGAATATTAAATATTATAGAGAATTGTTTTATAGGTTATGGAGTTAAAGGTTAACTTGCCAGAGTTGAACCTGCTTTTGTTTACTTAATTGTCATAGACTCCAGGCACTGGGAAAGAATCCAAACACCATCATTTCCTCAACTAGAGCAGAGATCTACAGATGCGTATTGGTGGGTTGATGATCTCTTAGCCCCGTTAGTGAATAACCTCAACCAACTGCTTCCTCCATATCAGGATGGGTAAATAAGGCCACTTTATGATCTGTGGACTTCAACTCCTAGAATTCCTGAGTCAACATGGCTGGCTCAGGAATTCTGGGAGTTGAAGTCCACAGGTCATAAAGTGGCAATAGCTGCCCACCCCTGTTCTAGATGATAGATGTGCCATTAGTAGTTAAGAGAAGATGAGCTGGGATGTGAGAAAAACACAAAAATGCTAGCAAACACATGAATGGGTAAAATATACACAGGCAGTTTTTTTATTTTTTTTAAAGATACATTTAATGTGACAACTATCATTAACTCTGGGTTTTTTTTCCCTCCCCGGAGCATAAGTGACAGGAAAATGAGCATCTCTGTACCCACATATTTAGTGTCTACTTCACTTTCCAAGAATAAACAGAGGAAAAGTATCTCATATCTGCAGCAACATACAATCTCTCAAGATATAAAACGTTGCATTTGTTTCCCTATTTTTTTTAAAAGTTATAATTAATCCCACAGTCATCAAATCACAAGACTTGTTGTTTTTTTCTAGAACTAAGCATTTCTGGATAATTTTCTTCTCTGCTATATTTCTATTACCCTCACCCATTACTACTCCATTGCTGCTCTTGATTTCTTTCAGCAACACCATAAATGCCTAATACATTCTGAATTAAAACATTTATTTGATCAAATGGCAGAGTAATATGTAAACTGATAAAAGTAGCTGTTTGTCACAAGTGTGTAGGGCCTTGCAGACTCACACTATTCTCTCTCCTCTTTAAATCTGGGCTATCTGGAAGGCAGAGAATGTGAAACTGCTTTCCCCAGCTTGATGTCCTGAAAATGTATAGAGGTCTTGGCTTTCAGAATAGCTACTTAATTAGAACTTACTATGCTTTCTGGCAATTCTGGAAGCTGTATTCTCAATAAATTAGTACTGATTAGATTATAGATCATCAAACCCATAAATCAATATTTTTTTATTTTCAGCAAAAGATCCATAATGAGTGTCCAGTCACTAATAAATGTACTTGTTCTCAACAGAAGAGAATATCTGTAACTTGGGGTTGAGCTGTGCGGTCCTTGGTGCTCTCTGAGCTTGATGGTTTTCTTGCAGACATTTTATTACCAAATTAGGCAACTTTATCAGTGCACTGACAATGTCACCTAGATTGGTAATGAAATGTCTGCAAGAAAACCACCAAGCCCAGAGAGCACCTGGGACCCCATACTTTTTATCTTTTCCCTAACCAAGGGAATCAATTTTGTCATTTTACAAATTCTATCAGCTTCTCCAACCATTCCTACATTGTAGGTATTGGGTATATAATAATCTTGCTGCAGTCACCATATATGAAAACAACCTTCCATGAGCCTTCCATTAGGTTAGGAATACATTTATTTCCTTCACGTTTTCATGGTGGATGTTGCACAGCACAGATACAAAGTTGTGAGAGAAAAGAAAGAAGTTTCTCTCTTTGCTCACAACCAATAACCGTGAGGTTTATTTGCACAGCAACTTATTTGCAACTTGAGACTAGAGGCTATTTATTTTGATTTTTTTTAGCTAACTTGACTACTTTTAAATTGTTTTTAATTTCATTTCCATACTTGTAGGGCAGATTGTTTTGATTTCATAAGCTAGAGGCAGATAATGCTACCTGGAAATCAGGGCCACAAGCATTGACATGTTTAATATGGTAAACCATTAAAAAACAAATTAATTAGTCAGGAGGGACTAAATTTAATTTATGAGGGTAAATTTTAATCACTGGAGCAGCAAGCTGGAGTATTAAACCCACTGCAAAAAGCTTTCTGTAACAATCAACTATAGTTATTTTAGCTGTTTGCACACTCTATTTCCTTCAATATCTTTAAAATACATATACTGAAAGTTTTGTTCTACACTAGGTTGTTAAATTGAATCAGTATATTAACTCAAATATTGAATTGTCCAACTTAATTAAAGCCAACATAAAATTAAATCAATACAAGTATGCATGTACATAAAAACCCCACACTCATCTACATGTACCCCCCAAACACACACAAACACAGTGTGAGGCTAAATAAAAATCAGATGTACTACTGTGTGTGAGAGACTGTAATTTATTGTTCATGTAATTTTTGACAAAACCATTGATTTTGATTGACTCAAACTGTGTTTCTTTCTATGTTCAGAAGAATGCTGTATCAGAAATATTACAAAAAAAACATGAAAGGTCAATCTAGGATATAAAACATGAAGGGTCAAGGATAGACATGTAAAAAAGCTAGAAAATTCTGACCCAAGAATGTATAATGATACATTTCTTTAAATATTAGCTGACATACAACTGAAATTAGTTGTATTTTCTGTTGGGACTTATGGACAATCAATTAGAAATGACTCAAGAAAGAATGTTTTTAGATAGATAATTGCAGCAAGTTTATTATAAGCACAAGATTAAAAAATATCTACAAGAAGATGACAGTATTTGCAGAAATGGCAAAATTTGATTAGAAAAACAAGAAGCATATTTATTAGTCTGAAAAAAGACAAGTATATTTATTTTATAGATATTTTATTGGTTTTTAACTATAACAATCTTCAGTGCCTGGTGTACAGCGTGTTGTCTTGGTTTATATTTAACAAAAAAGGATAATAATAATTAATTAACAATCAATAATAATTAAATTTGATAATTCCATAATTAATATATTGATTAATGATACATTTCTTTGATCTTCCCTTTTCCCATTTGTATTCTCTTCTTCAACCTTAACCAAAGTATAATTCTTAATATTTTCAATATATAAATGATTAGATATAGGCATTTTTTATATTTATACAAATAATAATAATCTCTCTATATAACATTTTTTCAGCTTATATTATTCTCCTAACCATCATCTCTTTAGTTCCGCATACATCCTATTTTTATAATTTTTGTTTGCTTAAATTCCCTTATATTCAATCCAATTCTTATCAGACATAGTTTCTTCATATTAGTCATCTAACTGTCCAAATTTTCCCATTTAGGTACATCATCCCAATATTTTATATCATGTATTATAGAAATACTATACTTTTTATCTATCTTATAGTATCTAGGTTTTGTTGTTGTTGTTAATTGCGAAGTCGTTTCCGACCCATCACGACCCCATGGACAACGTTCCTCCAGGTCTTCCTGTCCTCTACCATCTTCTGGAGACCATTTAAGTTCACACCTACTGCTTCAGTGACTCCATCCAGCCATCTCATTCTCTGTCGTCCCCTTCTTCTATTGCCCTCAATCTTTCCCAGCATTAGGCCCTTCTCCAGTGAGTCCTTACTTCTCATTAGGTGGCCAAAGTATTTGAGTTTCAACTTCAGGATCTGGCCTTCTAAAGAGCAGTCGGGGTTGATATCTTCTAGGACTGACCGGTTTGAACGCCTTGCAGTCCAAGGGACTCGCAGGAGTCTTCTCCAGCACCATAGTTCAAAGGCCTCAATTCTTTTGCACTCAGCCTTTCTTATGGTCCAACGTTCACAGCCATACATTGCAACTGGGAAAACCATGGCCTGGACTATACGCACTTTTGTTGGCAGGGTGATGTCTCTGCTTTTTAGAATGCTGTCTAGATTTGCCATAGCTTTCCTCCCCAGGAGCAAGCTTCTTTTAATTTCTTGGCTGCAGTCCCCATCTGAGGTGATCTTGGAGCCCAGAAAAATAAAATCTGTCACTGCCTCCATTTCTTCCCCATCTATTTGCCAGGAATTGAGAGGGCCGGATGCCATGATTTTGGTTTTCTTAATGTTGAGTTTCAAGCCTACTTTTGCACTCTCCTTCTTCACCCGCATCAAGAGGCTCTTTAGTTCCTCTAGTATCTAGGTATAACATCCTTTTTAATCAGTTTATATTTCACTTATATTAATAAAAGTTACACCAACCTACTATTTTAACATTTCATATATTACAAAACATAACTATATTACTTGAATTTCTTATCCTTCTTGTAATAAGGCCCCTCTATGTTCAAAATTCTCTGTTCTTTTAGCCATATTCAAACAAACATATATTGACATAATAGTCCATCTGGTAGGGCGAGTCAAATCTCTTGTATCTGTCTTTGGTCTTCTTCTTTTGCCGAGTAATTTTCCAAGTTGATGTAATCCGCTTACCCAGCAGTTCCTGTATTTTTACCAATGTTGGGAATACAAAAGATGAAGAAAGTAAGATAAACACTTTCTGTATCTCAAACTTTGATGGTTCTCCTGATAATTACATTTTTCTTGTTATATCAGAACCTTGTAGATATTTTCCTGTTTGTGTCAAATTGTAATTCTTCTCCTTTGTTATTTTGCCAATTTGATCATACTCTTCTAATTTGTAGTCTGCTGTCTGATTTATTTGTTCATTTGTTGTTATTTCCTGGGTGTATTTTAATTGTAGATTTAGATTGGAAATATGATTATTTAAATCATCAAAGTTGTTTTGAATTTCCTTGTGGTTTGAGTCTATTGTCATTTGTATTTGTCCTAACATTACATATATTTCCTCCTGGAAAGTATTTATCTTGTCTTGAAGTATTGCTTCTGGAGGCCCTTGATTTTCCAGGCTAAGTCCTTCAGGAGAAAATATTGAATGTGGCAACCTGTTATTTTTTAATATGTATGTGATATCCCTGTTGTCTCCCCTCTTCAAATAATCTTTCCTCAATGTTTTAATTCAAAAGTCAATTTATCAACCACTCAAAGTTACAGTTCAGTATGTTAAGCCACTTTAAATCCTTCCTGCAGATTCTCCTCTCAAAGATTAGCCGAAAAGCCAAAGTTTTTCTTTTCCATAAACAGTTCTTAGATTTAAGCAACAGTCCAGGTGTTTTTTTTTTCTTTTAAACACTTTTTAATCTTATAGCTGGCTCTTCCTTTGTTCCCAGCTGCTTTCAATATTATTTGCAATTCAAAGGAACAACTTTTTTCTTTGTTTCTAGGCATTCTGCCAATTTCTGAGTCCTTATTGTTAGTGTTCTATTCTCTGATTCTCCACTACATGTCAGCAGTTATTTTTTTTCAGTTTTTCTTTCAATCAAAAAGACATTTTTGTTATATATTTTTGTAATTCCATCAAAAAAAATTAGGGTATAATCTTGACAATTTTTAGTATTTTAAATCAAATTTTAGTATATATCTTTCCTCCTTTAATATTAATTCACTGCTTCTGTCTGTAAGGGAATGGGGATATAGTCCCCTCCCTTCACTTCTGGAGGTTTTCTTGCTTTGGGGATTTTTTAAAGGATTTAGATAGTAGATAGAAGAAAGAGGATCAGTACTCTCACCAATTCCAAGCACACTGTTCACTGACATTCAGGTTCATGCTCTAGGACTTCAGCTGCAAGCAGCTTGGGCTAGACACTGATCTAATACTAGCCTTTCTCCTGTCAGGTTCGGAGGGCTTTCCCAGGATCAAACAAAGTGATTGCCATCACTTCATGATCAACAGGTTACCCCTCCTTCATGGTTACCTCTTCAGCGCAACTTCGGACCCATCTAGGATCCCCCAAACAGGAAAAAACTAGCCGTGGGGAGTGGAGGTCCACTCTCGTATGGCCATGCGCTGCGGGCACAAAACCGGAAGTCAAGCACAACAAGTATATTTATTAGTAACTAAGTAAATTATGGACTTTTGGTTGATAATGAAAAAAATGAACTGGTTATTTATTAATTTGATGATTAGAAAGGGTAAAATATGGAAAGAAGGAAATCATGATGTAACCTTAAAAAGGGAAGACAGACGATAAATTTATCTGTAACTATTGTAAAGATTGGAAGCAGCTTCTTTGTACTTTTTCCCCCTTTTTCTTTTTTTTATCTATTCACCACTTTTTTTACTCTTCTTTTTCTTAAATTTGTATCATTTTTATTATTGTGTAAAATTCTTCCAAAATTATTTTCTTTTTTTAAAAAAAGAAATATTATGAGAAATATGAATTGCAACTAATGCTAACCTGAAAAAAAATTAGAAGTAGAAAATGGAAGGCATCAAATGCAGGCCATGTCAGGATCCTGGGATCTGGGGATCTATCCAAGGATGCAAGCTTTCTAGATATTTGTAGCATATCAAGTATTAAATGTTAATAAATAAAGTGGTAGGGAAAGAGATAAATCTACCAAACTCCTTGAGATGTTATAGTTAAAGGCTAGGATCTTGATTAGTCCTGTTGTTACCTGCCCTTGAGTACTTTTGTGAAGGTTAACATGAAATTAATTGTACCTACATTTTGTAAATACGTTAAGCACTGATGATGTTACCTAGTTTGAATAATGAAACATCTGCAAGAAAACAACCCTGAAAGCACCAAGACCCCTCATTTGAACCCTGAGTTACAAATATTTGTGTTTATTGGTACCATAAATTATATAAATATGTGAAGTGTGACAATATTATTACATCAAGATGTCTGATTAAATAAGAAGAACAAGAGAAATAAATGGATGGAAAAATTCAGCTGTCTGCTCTGATATTCCAATGTTTTCAGACCTCCAAGTTCACAGGTTACCAAATCCAAATCCCCTATATTTGGGAACTAACTATCATCAGCTTCAAAGAAGACCAGACATAGGCTGCAATTCTTCTTGCAAAATTGGACCTTTCCTGCACTAAAATGGCAAGAATGCAAAATCTGTGTAAAGCACAGAGCCTTTGGGAGACCCACACTATCTTAAGACAGTATTCTATAATACTTCTATTTCTCTGCAAGCAAGAGTGGAGGAGGACCTGTGCCACAGCAATCTTGTCAATTACAGGGCAGTTCCTTTAAAAGCAGCAGCTATTAGACACGAGGGGAAGAAAGTCAAAAGCCTACAAAATCAAGGGCAGGTTATCAAATTCACAGCAGTGTTCTTTCCAACAAGCCTGGAGAGAGCTTCTAGTCCAAAAGAATATTACTTTGCAGCTGAGAAGCCTGTGTTTCTATATCTCGGGCTCCCTCACAATGAAAACTCCAGGATTAGCCATGTTTTTTCTCTCTCCCTTTTTCCGTAAATATCTCTCCTGACAAAGAGCTCTTGAAACTTGAAAAACCTACAGCCATTTTGTAAACTTTCAGCTTGTTCAATAAACGACCACTATGGAGGTTGAAACAAGGTGGTTCTGTCAACCTGCAACTCGTTTTAGCCTGAGCATTTCAGGAATGGATTAACAGCTTGGCTTTAATCTCCGCTATTCTAAACTCTATTCCTTGTGATCATTCGTAAAGATGAACACATATAATCTGTAAGAAACTAAAGGTGCACTTCTGTTCCCTGGGAAGACAGGTTTGTATTGTACTATGTTATATCGTGTCTCACCAAGTCAGAGAGAATGCTGGTACATGGAGGAAGGGGTTAGAAATAGAAATATGCTCAGCTCTCACACTGGAGAAGGAATCAGTGAATATTTTGGGGATGTGTCAGGAGAAGCTGTGGAAACACTGGATCCAAACCTTTGTCCCTGCACTCCCCTGGCGGTCATATTTTAGGCCTCTCTTGCTGCAAGTAAAATCTTTTTCTCTTCCTGAAGCAGATTTTTCTTTTTCTTCTTTTCCATATTCACCCTGGCAGGACCTATTCATAGGTCACAGTCTCCAGAGTTGAGGTTTCTGACCTATAGATAAAAATTGCCTGCAATTAAATTACATATAAAACCCAATGCAAACACATACCTGGAAAATCTTTTGCAGTTTGTAGTGAAGTTAATTGGCTTTTGGTTCTCCCTACAATGTGTCTGAATTGGAATATAACTCTGCTTTATGAATTACGTACAATTTCTTCACAAATTAGCTTAGCTCTGAATATAACATGATTATACACATATACTGTCAATTATTCTGTAGCACAGGCATCCAAATCCTCATGTAGATACAAGTACACAAATGAATGGGTTACTAAATGTACTTCCTGGACTGATTTACAGTTCTGGGCATGATTACATACAGAGCCTTAAAATTGCTTGGAAGATTAATTTCTTACTCACCTGCCACTTCCATGGCCCAGTTCCAAATTGGCCACGGCCCAATAGTGGGGCACAACCCGGGGGTTTGGGACCCCTGCACTAAAGTATCTTTGTTAACTATCCAAAGACCTCTAGAAAGGTCCCACCACTTGCCAGCCTGCTCCGTTGGCTGACAGCTCTTAAAATCCAGAACTTTCTCCTGATGTCTAGCATGAATCTCCTTCCTTGTAATTTTAATCCATTATTTCTGATCTTGCCTTCTGGGAGATATAGAAAAAGTTTCCTTTCTTGTATGATAATCTTTTGGATATTTGGAGATTGTTGTCAGATCTCTTTTTACTGGTCTTTTTTATTGCCTAAACATACTTAGAACTATTAATTGTTCTTTGTAGGACCTGATTTCCAAACTCACCATCTTGTAGCTTTCCTCTGAACCTACTCTAATGTGTCAGAGTTATTTTTTTAATAGTTGCTCCACTCTGGTGACATTAGTCCAAGTGGGGTATGACTGGAGGAGAACAATGTGGAACAAATATTTCCTGTGATCTGAACTCTATGTTCCTGTTCATGCACTTCTAGAAAGTATTTGACTTCTGAGCCGCTGCTTACTTGCTTGATTTATATGGCTGCCCATCATACTGTAATGATCAAATAGCTAACAACCCACTAAAAACACAATGTAAAAATAAACCTCATGCTTACCTTGTGATCAACAGGGATACCCAAATATTTCTTTGCCTTTTATTTGCCCTACCCAGATGAAGTACTTTATTATTCTTCCTGTTAAATTCCATTCTATTGTTTTCTGTCTACTGCTCAAGCCGGTCTAAACCCTTTTGAATCTTTATTTGAATTATTAGCCACCTTTCCATATGTGGATCACCTGCAAAAGTTAATAGTGTCCCATCAGCAGCTGTAACACAATCTGATAAACGTGTTGAATAAACTAGAAGGAAAAGCAGAACATTTTCAGTTTGATCCCTGACTGTGGAGCTCCCCGCTGTGAGAAATTTGTCAGCTCCCTCTTCACTGGATGGGTTTTAAAGAAGTGATTAACTTAAGTCACCCTTTTAATATGGAATATTCTTTTATACTGTCATTGCTTTGATTTACTGGTTTGTTTTGAGATGATTTCGCTGTCAACTGTGAAAAGAGTGCAAATTGTTTACTGTGAGAGGTGTGTACAGCCCAGTGCCAGAAACTCCAGGGCATTACCCAGCCACTAGCATTTTCTAAAAATTCCCACCAGACTCTGAGGTTAATAAAATGAAGGGGTGGGTGGGATGATCAAACACATGGTGAATAATCTCAACTGTATTTCATTAAAGTTATTTAAACTTATTATTTAAATTTCATTATATGTAGTGGTGTAGTCCCACCACTTTTTTTCCTGACACTAATTTATAATCACAATTGAGTGCAACATTTCTATTGCGAAACAAGACAGTTAAGTGAATTTTGCTCCATTTTATGACCTTTCCTCCACAGTTGTTAAGTGACTCGCTGCAATTGTTACATTAGTAACATTCCCAATTGAGCTTGCTTGTCAGAAGGTTGCAAATAGTGATCACATTACCTGAGGACCCTGCAACTGTCATAAATATGAATCAGTTGCCAAGCTTCTGAATTTTGATCACCTGATCAAGGGGATGCTGCAACGATCGTGTGAAGAACAGTCATAAGCAGTGGTGGGATTCAGCCAGTTCACACTACTTCAGTAGAACCGGTAGTTCATTTTTTGTTGCCCAGGCCCAGAATGGACTTCTGGAAGCGGCATCCACACACAGAACCAGTTGTTCACATATTTGAATCCTACCACTGGTCATAAGACACTTTTTTTCAGTGCTGTTGTAACTTCAGATGGTCACTAAACTACCAGTAATTTGTGTGGTGGTCTACAGCAAGACAGTCAAAGGTCAAGTGGAGCCATCAACCCCCTTCAGTGTTAAACACCTGTAGGATCACCCTTAAAGATGATATTTGGATTTTTTTTGTTTTTTTATAAGAAATTTTATTAGTTTTTCAATTTTATAGCCAAGTATTTAGGAAGCAGCACGGTGATAGGGTAGTCAATAGTCCAATAACAAAATCTTTCATACCTATCTCATATTACATCATTAAAAGCTCCCTCTCTATTTCCCTTAATTATTGTATCAAATTCAAATTAATACATTTCTAATTATAGCTCAGTCATTCAATACATTTATCAATATAATTTTGCTTATACATATCCAAGTCCTGTTTTTAAATTTTACATAATTCCAATTACTGTATTCCAATTTGGCCTTTAATAACCATAATGTTTAAACTTCGGGTAACCCAAATTTCCCTAATTTCATTACAGAGTAGTTATGTCTAAAATACACATATTATTCAGATGGTTACATTTTCAGAAGTATATTCTATTTCTCATCCTAGTAGCTCATCATTTACTAATAAACTGTCTTTCATTGTCACAAACCCCTTTTCATATTACATTTCAAAACTATAATCTAATAGCTGATTTTCATTTCCTTTATAAGTCTAAATCCTGGCTATTAGATGAATCAATATCTCTAAAAATCTCCTTAATGCATAAGGTAAATTTTTAAGCTGTTCCATCATCAATCAGCAGTAAGAAGAAAGAGGAACAGGGAAATCCCCTTTTTGAATCTGACTCTAGCTTTCTTTTTGTGCCAAACAGGTTTCCATACCAGTGCCCCCAAATCCTCAAGTGGGTCTTCCTTCATTCCTACAAATGTTGTTTGAATCAAGGGAGACCATCCAGATATCAATTTTTCAAAGGAACTGGCCCCTTTGTAGTCATTGAATTGTTGCCCTAGTCGTTCAGATCTCCCTGTTTGATTTAGGATGTTTGTCATAAGTTCAGTCAGGTCTTTTTCCAGTTTCATCTGGCTAGATTAAAAGGTCATATCCAGTGTTGCAGTTGTTATTTGATTGTCAAAGTTGTCTAAGTTCTAAGTTCTCATTATATTGTGTTTCCATCTTAATGTTGCTTCCTTCAGTTTCTGTTGCTTTTTGAGTTACAAGTACTTTAGTTGAAATCAAGATTTGCTTATGAAAATTCTCCATAGGTTGTATTTGTTGTTCTGTAGAATCCTTTTTGATATTAGTTAGTTCCTCTTCAGTTGTTTTTTCGTTTCTAAGTTCATCAGTTAAAGTCTGGGTTTCCATTTGTGGTTTTAAGGTGACATCTTTGTGTTTCATTCTGGAGTTCATTAGCTCAGTGACTTCAAGGATTTTTTCGAGTATAAGCTTATAGTTAAGTTGTGGTTAAAATTCCTCCATTTCTGTGGTGGTTAGAAATAAACTTTTAGTGGACGCTGTATTTAGTAAAAGTCAACAAATGTCCACCTCCACTATTTCTAGAAGTTATTTTCACCACCCAGCTGTTTTATCTTTTTAGATAGTGTGAAGGCCAATTCTAAAGAATAAACAGGCCTGACAATCAAAAAAGTTCAGTTGCTGTATGAGGCTTCACCACAAGATGTCTCCGATAGACTATAAAATCTTTTTCCAGACAGTGGTTAAACTTTTATCCAATTAAAAAAAAATTCCAAATTGAGAAGTAGATGAGATGATAGATCCCTGTAGTAGGAACTTTTTGGGACCCCAAAGCGTCCCAAAAATACAAATCCAGTTTTTTAGTTATTTAGTTTAATTATTCTTTTTTTTTCGAGGTTTAATTTCCCAAAGTGAGTAAACACCACTGTGTTAGAAGTGGGGGAGAGATTTCAGGAGGCTTTCACAGGAAGGTAGTTGGGGTAAGAGAAAGGGAAGGAAGATTCTCACCTAAATCCTCCGTGGTGCTTCCTTGTGCTTAGTGGTGAGTTTAGCTTTCGACAGCCATGGCTCAGATCAAACGGAAGGGCTGCCGCCCTTCCATGATCTATCAAGGATCCTCCTCGCAGTCATCGCCCCTCCAAGGCAACTTACGACCCTTTTCAGGGTCGCAGGATGAAGGGAAACCGGGCAGCGGAGAGAACGCTCTCCTCACTTGCCCACCAGCACCGCAATGTGGAACCGGAAGCCTAAATAATATTTGTTTTTTGAAAAATATAAATTGTTTAAGTGTGAAACAAGTATACATTCTGTTGAATTCGGAAACTGCACACTTTTTGATAGCCGCAGCTCTTCTTATACGTCCACTAGTTACATTCGTGAAGCTCCTCTTAGTGCTGTGAATTATGGAATCTGATCACCTGCCTATGCAATGCTAAATGTTGCTCACAATAGTTTATAGGAAGTACTTTCTCTTTGAAAGTATTATTTCTGAAAAATGTTCTACTTCTGATTCAACTCTACAAAACTCTTGTTCAGATTATTTGATTTGGGGAAAAGAGAATTATGTTTCAAAGATCTCTGTTAAGGAAAAGCAACATTATGACTTCCAAGTGTTTGGAATTTCATTCAAGAAACTAAAACCACCTGAAGCAACCTAAGGCAAATTTACCTTACTGTTCTCCAGAAATAAGGGCTCATGAAAAGAAGTAGTGGAAGATCAGAAGTGATATTAGAATTGGGGAAGAGTGTAAACTATGTGTATTGGCTTGTGGGTTTGTTGCCAAAGGCCAAGTCTGCTTGTGTTAGCTTCCTGGGGTTTTGGAGGCCACTAACCTGAGAATATGTAAAAGTACCAGTGACAATGACTGACTTAAAATAAAATAATCCCTCCAACCTGGTCTTAAAGCCTCAGCAAGCCAACTGGCACCAATCCTTGGGTCAGGGCTAAGCAGCTGTGACCCCTTTATGACCTGTGGACTTCAACTCCCAGAATTCCAGAGCCATCCATGCTCATCCATGTTGAAGTCCACAGGACGTAAAGGGGCCCTAGCTGCCCACCCCTGCCTTGGAGTGGTCAGTACACCTCCTTTGTGTTTTGTCCTTTACCCAATTTTCCTGTAATTCTTTCAGAACGTTTTCTCATTCCAGCCAATAGCAAACTGTTTTCCTGCAGGCCTTTATCAATTTCAGCAAGGAAAGGAGAGAATCCTGAAAAGGCTAACTATGGAGAAACACCTTGTGCTGTATTTTGTTGACAGAAGAGCTCTACAGCAGCAGAAAGGGAGAACACCAAGGGTCTTTTTTCAAAACATAGCCAAGAACAGATGCCCAGCCATGATTTATTTTGCTCAGTGCCACTAATGCCATCCCCCTTCCAAAGAAAGATCATAACACATAACACATACATATATACAACTAACCCACTGCAATGTCTGTGTAAATGTAGTTTTACATCACACAGTCGTAAGGAACAGAAGCAAACATGCCATATTTTCTAAAAACAAAGTACGATTTCTTTTGCATTAAGAAAATTTAAGGAGTCGGATTGAAAAATCAAGCATCCTAAATGCAATTTTATCCAAATTGGAGGAATAAAACAGAAAACCTGGTCCCTCAACAAGCACAAATGAGTTAAATGATGACGCCTAATTCCATAACATAATTATTACACGAACTCCTTTCTTGTGGCCCTGTAATGCCTTAATTTGAGGGTACAGTTGGGGTGACTGAATGGAGCTGAGTTTTTACTGGCCGGATGATGCCCTTCCTGACACTACATGCAGTTTGCAGCACATATTTTTTATTTACACTCTAGGAGAGAGAAACATCTGCTGCTACTTAGGATTGAAATCTCAACCTTCTGAGTGGGAGATGAGCATCTTCACCTCTAGACCACCATACCTCTCATAAATACAAATATTAATGGAATACAACATTCCATTAATATACCTTGAAAGGAAGACAAAATCCTGATAGGTAGTTCTTACTACAAAAGGGCCCTGCCATAATATAAGCAGCAGGATGAATCATCTTTTTTCTGTGTTTTGCTTTCCCTAGCCCACCCCACACCAGATCTGGGGTTTCCCCTCCTTCTCCCCATGACAGGAAAAATACTTTTACTTGCCTGATGAGAGAGAAAATTGACCCAAATCATTAGAAGACTATATCTGGACCTACCAAATGTAGAAGAAATTTCGAAATGCCTTCATGTACCAACATTTCCACTTTTTAGAATGTTGGGATACAATTTGCAATTCATAAAACCAGGCATAACACTGTAGAAGAATGTATTTTCTTGTAAATAAATGTGAGCATTAAGAGAAATGCACATAAGGAATTGTATTATAGGTGTGCACGAAGTGGCAAAAAAACCTGAATCGCTAACCATCAGAAACTTTTCTGCCAAATGTTTGAGTAGCAAAATACAGGAATAAAAAAGAAAATAGATGAAACTAATCACTACAGGCCAATACCTGAAGAGATGAAAGATAAATACATTTTCTTAGTCAATAAATACATGATAGCAATGTTCCAATATCTAAGGGGCTGCCACAAAGAAACAATGGATGGAAACTAATCAAGGAGAGAACCAACTTAGAATTCAGCAGGAATTTCCTGACAGAACAATTAGTGGAACGACTTGCCTTGAGAAGTTGTGGGTGCTCAAACTCTTGAAGTTTTTAAGAAGAGACTGGACATTTGTATGAAACAGAATAGGGTTTCCAGATTGAGCAGGGGTTTGGACTAGAAGATCTCCAATGTCCTTCCAACTCTGTTATTAAATCTGAATTTTAAAAGCATCCCGTGTGTTCACTCACAAAATGACTAAGTGGAGGGACTTGTTTTATCATTGTGAGATTCCACGGGAGCCCAACCATCAAATATTTACCAGACTAGCTTCCAGAATAAATTGCCTGATTTTTTAATTTTCTACGAAGGCCTTAGTGAGTCCTGAGATCAAAGATGATACTGGAAGGTGGGACTTTTTTTTCCTAAAGCACATTCACGTCTATTTTTAAATATTCACCTGAAAATAAAATTAATCAACTGAACAAAGAGCCTAACAAGGATGAGGAGAGAAATGGGTGGACACATTTTTTCCCAAGATGCCCATCTCAAGATTAAGGAAGTATCTGAAGGTCAGAGATTAGAGCAGAGGCCCCCAACCTTTTGGGCACCAGGGACCAGTTCTGTGGAGAGAGGTTTTTCCACAGACTGGTGGGTGTGTGGTTTTGTGTGCTGCCTGCATCCCACGGATGGGGCTTTGCTTGTTTGTGCGGACTGGTTTCTGGCATGCCACAGACCAGTACTGATCCATGGACTGGGGGTTGGGAGCCCCTGGATCAGGGGATGAAAACACAATGGGTTTAATGGGGTCTTTGATTAAGTATTGCTGGCAGCTGCTCCATGATTCTTTGATTCCTCAAGCATTCACAGCTAAACTTTATGGAAACCATGTAAGGAGATTTATGCAAATGAAAAGAAATCAGAACATATGATTAGTTGTTCACCTTTTCAGTGTTCATCTAAGTTGTCACTCAAAATGCTTTTGATGTGTTTCTTAATTATTACAGAGATATTTTAAGCATGATTGGCAATTCCCTTTAAATCTGAACTGGTGATTTGCACACTCCTATTGAAAGAAACTTTTACGATCATCACTGTAAAATAATGACGCTTAATGCTCAGGGACTGTTAGAAATGCATACTAATGAGAAAGTTATTATGATCCTCCTGCACAATTGTTTTGAGGTAAGTTATGCCAGTTCCCCTCAGTCCCGATAACTTTCAGCTATATACTGTTAAAAATATACATCACTGAACTGGGACAAGCAGCAGGATTCTGTCCAGAAGCTGAAGAGGAACAAGTCTCTAGGCCAATTATTGGCAGGCCCTGTAACAAATGGAGAATCCTCCAGAGGGATTGTGATCAGAAAAAGTCCTTCGCAGGCATTATTGAGAGCTTATTCTGTGAGAAAGAATCACTATTTCCCAAAACATATCAAACAGGGACCAGAACTGGCATGCTGGTGGTAAAGCAGAAGAATAAAAATAATCTCCAGTTGATGATAGATGATAGATAGATAGATAGATAGATAGATAGATAGATAGATAGATAGATAGATAGATAACGATATATAAATAGATGGTAGATGTGTGTGTGTGTGTGTGTGTGTGTGAGAGAGAGAGAGAGAGAGAGAGAGAGAGAGAGAGAGAGAGAGAGAGAGAGAGAGAGAGAGAGAGAGAGAGAAGTTACTGAGTGACTATCCTGACTTTTTTATTTATTTGAATGTATTTATTGCTTTTCCAGTTTAACAGCCTTGAAGCTGGCTGGAGTTACTGGGGTTTAGCAAAAGCAGAGAAGTGAAAAAGGCATAAAATAGTCTTACTGCATAATTTTTATCAACACATTTGAGCAATAAGGCTTCATATCTCCAAAGTTAATGAAGATGCAGTTTATGGATTACCTTGGGAATTTTTGTCTCAGGCTTTAATTGTGCATGTCAGGAAGGAAGTAACTTGTCAGAATCCTGTTATCAGTTATTGCAGATCCAAACAGGTGGATAAGCGATAATTTCAAAGCACCCGAGGTCACAAGTAGCAGCCACTGCACTCAGCAGTGCAATATTACCAATCTCTTTCACAGTGTCTCCCATTGTACAGCATTCCTCAAGGACTGCAATTCAGCAACATAGGACATGCCTTGCATGTAAACCCAGGCATCATCAGGTAGGATTAAGAAAAACCTTTGCATGAAATGCTAAAAGATGGCATGGAGTGAGGCTGCTGTTAGCCCATGGAGGTTACCGCATTTTGTTTCTTATCTGAGGGCAATGTGCTTAAGTCTGGGGAAATTAGATTGATTGAATGAAATGAAGCTGAACAAGGATAGGGGTAGGAAGATTAGGTTAAAAGGTAAAATAGTTAAGACAGATGTTGATGGTCAGAATGGAAGGGTGGATGTGAAGGAAGGTAGGGCACTACAGAAGGCCTGTTTATTATCCTGCCGCCATGTGCGGGGAGGAGGAGATGGAACAAGAAGCTTGATTGTAGCCCTCACATTATGGCATGCATTGCCCCTGGGGATTAATTTGTTGCCCTTGCTCCAAAAGATACATTTGACAAATATCATGCAGAGTGAGGATGAAGGTTTGCCATCTGTTTAATCTGGATTGTTTTTATTATATTCGGTTATTGATGTGTTCTCAGAGGCTTGGGGATCATCCAATATAAAAAAATCTCAGCAAATAAATAAGTCAGCTGGATAGCTAGCTAGCTTGCTGGTTGCTCGTAGAGGTAAATTCTGGTAGGACTTAGAAGATTTTTCCATAAGCCTTACTTGACCGCTCCAGCAATGGAGTGGGAGGGGAGGGGAGGGGAGAGGAGAGGAGAGGAGAGGAGAGGAGAGGAGAGGGGAGGGGAGGGGAGGGGAGGGGAGGTGGGAAGAGAAGGGAAGGAGGGATGGAAGGGAAGAGAGGAGAGGAGAGGAGAGGAGGGGAGAGAGGAGAGGAGAAACAGTGCTTTATTTCTATGTATCTTAAATAATGTTATACCTTTTATTATTAATCTCTTTATATGATTTATGTGAATCTCTTCCATACCTCACACGTGTGGAGAATCAACTCTAGAAGTCTATGCAGCAAATGGGGGGAAAGCAGATGAATTCCAGTCAACTGCTGAAAAGCACCACTTATGTCGTTTGATGTCAGCTGCAGGCACATCATGCCATTCATCTTCTGCAAGACTAGCAAGAGAGGCATCATTTTGACATGGCTGCCTGTCCCTTTCCACTGCGTAAACAACAGGCTTCAGCCTACTCTGTCCGTTTTTTGGTGCCAGTAATAAAGCCAGCTGCAAGAGAAGACTCTCCCTGATTCTTTGCTGAAGGATGTCAGAGGAGTTTTGTTTCCTCTTGAAAAAATACTTCCTTCAAACCTGGTGGCACGCACACATGACACGCAGTGCTGAATTTCAGGGAATGGATAGCACTTTGGGGACTCAGGATCACTAACGCAGATGAAAGTTATGCATTCAAAAAAGAAAGACTATGTGAGCTTCTATACCATCAGGGAATGGCAACAGACTGCACAGCTGGGAAACTAGAAGAAAAAATACTGTTGCTGTACGACTGTGATATCATTTAGATGGGTTTTTTATCCCATTAGTCTCTGCTAAAATTAGAAATCTTGCACCTTATGTATTCCCACCATCACCATCCCAAACCTCCCAAAACAAAACTCATTGTACCCAAGACCAGCCAAATGATTTTGGCATTGAGGCAGAAAAATTCCACAGACCCTCTTTTGCTTCCTGGCAGTAAAAATGCAGCAATGACAAATTTGATAGCTAACATCCTGTTGCCCTTTCACAAAATGCTAAATCAGCTGTCTAGGGGAGTTACGTCATTTGGTCTAATGATAAGCCAGTCCCTGATTCTCTGTAACTTATTGGTGTTCATCTGCCTTTAGATGTAAAATTCACTGACACCCAAGGTTTAGAATAGAATAGAGCTGGAAGGGACCTTGGAGGTCTTCTAGTCCAACCCCCTACTCAAACAGGAGAACCTATACCATCTCAGACAAGTGACTGTCCAGTCTCTTCTTAAAAACCTCCAGTGATGGAGCGCCCATGATTTCTGAAGACAAGCTATTCCACTGGTTAATTGTCCTCACTGTTAGGAAGTTTCTCCTTAATTCCAGGTTGCTTCTCTTCTTGATTAGTTTCCAACCATTGTTTCTTATTCTGACCTGTGGTGCTTTGGAAAATAATTTGACCCCCTCCTCTTTGTGGCAGCCTCTCAAATACTGGAATACTGCTATCATGTCACCCTTATTTCTTCTTTTCTTTAGACTAGCCAAACCCAAATCCTGCAGCTGTTCTTCATATGTTTTAATATCCAGGCCTTTGATCATCTTAGTTGTTCTTCTCTGAACTTTTTCTGAAGGTCTCAACATCCTTTTTGTAGTATGGTGACTAAAATTGGTTGCAGTATTCCTAGTGGTCTCCCTAGGGCTTTATAAAGCTGTACTAATACTTCACATGATCTTGATTCTATGCCTCTGTTTATACAATCCAGGATTGTATTAGCTTTTTTTTGGCTTGGACTGCATCAAATCTGACGTCTTGATGAGGATGTGATGGGGTGCTGAAATTGATAGTTTTACCTGAAATTCTTTATTCTTGTTGTAACTGTAAAGTTTCCAGTTTTCTATATAATTTGTATACTTAGTGATTTATTTTTTTTTTAGAAATTGTAAGGAACAACCTATGGGACTCTAATCCTGAGAAGGAAATTCATGGGCAGAGAGCTTTCCAACCTATTGTCTATGGAGATTCTCAGTCATCCAGGTCATGGTTGTCCCAAAGGTGTTTCAGAATTGAAGAAGCTTGTTGGATGAGAAGCAAAATGTCTTCAAGGAAAAAGAAAGGGAAGTCCAGTTGCCTCTTGAAAAACCACCTTCGCGATTTCCTATCTGTTATCAGAAAAGGTCACCACCAGTTCTGGTATTCCAACATTTTCCAGGGATTGGAATTGGAATTCCAGAAATTTCCCCCTCCAACAGGATTCTAAGACCTATTGTTAGTTGATGAGTACATCTAGCCTAACTTTGAATATAATTTACCAATTCCCAAAAGTTTTTTTCTCTCTCTCCCATTACATAAGCTCCTTCTTCCCTCCAATATGTTAGGTAGAACTTTCTCTAAGAGGCATCACCTGAAAAGAAACAATCCTCATTTATTAAATAAAACTGTAATGAATGTGTCAGAACAATTCAGGATCTCAACTAAATGTCAAACAAGCTGTGGTTGGGAAAAGATGAAAGTCATCATATTCTTCAAAAAGCTATCCCAGTATTTTATGTACCTGTCCTTTGGGACAGTGCAAACAAGACCGCTCTTGGTACATTATTTTATTTCCTGTTACAGGGACTGGCTGTTGACCCAAGAGAAACCCAAGGTCTCTGCCATTACTAACCTCTTCATTTCAGCCATTTGTTTTTCATTCATTTGTTAATCATTCATTCATTTTCTACCTCAGCTGCTGCCTAAGCAAAAGTTTTCCTTAGAAAGCAGAAGGTGAGAACATTAAGATTCCAGAGACTGGAGAAGTAATCTCTACAATTTATTGCAAGAGGGATTTTAATCACTGTTATTGATAATATGTGTTAAAGGAATAATGACTTAATGCCCTTAATGATCCATCTTTGACCTGAAATCTAAAGCAAGTCTGTTGCTTTTTATCCATGGACAGGCATTTTGGCTTACTGGGGAAAAAATAAAAAGGCTGGATTTTTAGTTTTGCTGTTCAGATATGCTTAAGCTTTTACTACTAATAATAAAGTTATTTGTAGAAATGGGAGGAAGAAATAAAGATGGATGGTGGTGATGATGATGATGTCATCATCATAAATCTCAGGGCATATCTTTTCAGCTCTGGGAATTGATTTATAAAGGTTTTCTACAAGAAATATTGAACATGATCATTAAATTTAGTCCTCAGCTGAGGTACCTTCCAAGTGCCTCCACCTCCACCTATGGATCTGCTATCACTCATCTTGTTAATAAAGCCTAGAACTTCACCACTTTATCTCTTGGTGCCCTAGTTCAGGGTAGGCAACCTTGGCTCTTTTATGACTTGTGGACTTCAACTCCCAGAATTTCTGAGCCAGGGATAGGCAACCTTGGCTCTTTTATGACTCATGGACTTCAACTCCCAGAATTCCTGAGCCATGGCTGGCTCAGGAATTCTGGAAGTTGAAGTCCATGAGTCATAAAAGAGCCAAGGTTGCCTACCCCTGCCCTAGTTAGTCTCCGGCCTTCCAATTCTTTTACTAAAAAAAATAACTTAAGGCACAGATTGCTCCTGACATCTTCCTTTATAAAACTAGATGGAGGATTATATTCAGGTTTTCTACAATCTCCACTAAGGATGCCTAAGGCAAAGAAGAATGCTTGGATTCTCCCAATATCACAACGTACAGCACTCCAGTCAGCTTGGGCAATTTTGATGGATGCTGGGAATTGTAGTTCAGCAGCATCATTCAGCAAGGGAGCTATAAAAAAAACAGCAGTTCGGCTCTCATCACTTCAATGCAGCTGCTGCTAGAGACTTTCCCTGTGGATGTGCTTTCATTGTATTGAAATTTACAACAAAATGTCTTAAAGAGAGACTGCTTGTCCCTTCAGTCTTCTCATTCCTGCTTGAATACTATCAAAATTTACCTCCATTTATTTTCTGATTAAATTCCTGAGATTTGCCACACACCTTTTTTTCTCTCTTTTTAATAGAATACTAATTACATTAATCATAAGATGCTTTTGTGGCATAAAATTATTATGCATTCTGTTCAAAAGGGTATTTTAAAAAGATTCTGCAAATTCTGACATTGAATTGAAAGGATTACAATACTAGTGGACCCCTCTACTAAGTAAGAGTCCTGATTAATAATCTAGAACCAGCCTATTAGTGTTTTGTAAATAAGAACTGGCTTTCCATTTACAGCTGACAATCTTTCTGTAGTTTTGAATGAGAATTGAAGTAATTTAAAAGTCCTTTGACTAGAATTGCATTTCTTTTTACGTATCTATAATTGTATTACAAAATTTTAAGAAAGAAGATAAAAACAAATACATATTTTTTGTCCATTATCTCCATTGTTATTTGTTTTAACAATGGAGATTTTGTTAATTCAGATTAGAGAGTCAACGGCAATTAAGGGAATAAAAGTAAACAGGAATGAGTATAAATTGAGAGCTTTTGCAGATGATTTGGTTTTAACTTTAGCACAACCTACTCAAGTAGCTGGTCATTTGTTGGAAATTATATCTCAGTATGGAAACGTTTCTGGTTTTAAAATAAATAATAATAAAACTAAAATGTTATCTAAAAACATGTCTAATAAGGAAAATGTAATTTTAGTTAAACTTACAGGTTTCCACATGGTGAAAAAGATTAAATATTTGGGAGTATACATAACAGCTTCTAATGGTAAATTATATAAGAATAATTATGAATTATTATGGGCAAAAGTACAAAAGGATCTAAATGATTAGAAAAAGTTGCAATTGTCGTTGTTGGGGAGAATATCAGCGGTAAAAATGAATGTTCTACCAAAGTTTCTTTTTTTGTTTCAAATGTTACCTATTCTAAAAAAAGATGCAAATTTGGATGAGTGGCAAAAGGGTATTAACAAATTTATCTGGGCTGGGAAAAAACCAAGGGTAAAGTTTAAGATTTTGCAGGATGCCCGAGAAAGAGGTGGGCTTAAAGCACCCAATTTGAAATTATATTATGATGCAGCCACCTTAACTTTGATAAGTGATTGGCTTAATTTAACAAATAAAGATGTTCTTACTATTGAAGGGTGGGATTTATTGTATGGTTGGCATGCATATTTGATTTTTAACAAGAAAGTTGATTGGGCTTTTAAATTACATATCTTAAGGAATGCTTTTCTTCGAGTTTGGAAGAAGTATTATTATAGGTTAAATTATAAAATACCTATTTGGGGGATTCCTGGACATGTAATTGAGGGTGTTTCTAAGGGGATGAATTTTGATAAAATCTCATATAAGGAGTTATTAATTTGGTCAGGTAAAGATTGGCAGTTAAAATCTTTAGACGTATTAAGACAAGAAAACATTTTATATTCATGGTTTCATTATGCACAAATTGTGGATAGGTGGACAATAGATAAGAAAGTTGGAATAACATTAGGAGATGAAAATCTGATTGTTCAGATTAAAGATCAGAATCATGCTCATATTAAAAGAATCTATGATGAGTTAATAAAATTGGATTCGGAAACAGAGTTAGTAAAAGATTGTATGATTAAATGGGCTCAGAATATCTTATTGGATCAATGGGAGAATATTTGGATTAGAAATGTTAAATTTACACAGGTCCAAAATTTGAGGGAAAATTTTTATAAAATGTTTTACAGGTGGCATTTGGATCCTAAAAAAATGGCTTGTATACAGCCTAACTTACAGCCCAAATGTTGGAGGTGTGGTAGTACTGATGCAACTTATTTTCATGTTTGGTGGACCTGTAAGAAGGTTAAAGCTTTTTGAATAATGATTTGGTGGAACATTCAAAAGATTTTTAAAAAGAAGATAAAGTTTACTCCTCAACTATTTTTATTGGGTATTTTTATGGATTTAGATGTCAATGAAACTATTTTAATGTTGAATTTAATAACTGCAGCAAGATTATTTGTAGGTTTATACTGGAAGAAGGATTCGCTGCCTACTCTAGAAGAATGGATACTTAAGGTTTCCACTTTAGCGGAAATGGCAAAAATTTCTGCTTATTTAAAGGACCATACACAAGAAAAAATTATTATAGTGTGGAGAAGGTGGATAGATTATATTCAGAATAAATATGGAACTTTAAAGTTCCATTTATTTTATGATTAATTTTTTCTTGAGATTATAATTACTATTTATAGATTCTTATAATATTTGATTTATAGTAGATTTGTTTATATTATTATTATTTTTTAAGTTTAGAGAGAGTTAAGGGTAATGTATGAATTTGTTTATTGTATAAATTTTTTTTATTGTTTTAAAAGTTATAGATTGTGTTTGTTTTGTTTATAATAACCCTGTATTTTGCTCTGGGAAGTGGGGGGAAGGGGGGAGGGGAGGGGTGGGATTAAGTATATATAGAAATATTAAAGTATGAAATAGATGGAGTAATTTAGAGGGAGGTGCTGCTCGGGTGTTTCCCCTGAACTGTATCCGAAGAGGGATAAGAGGGGAGGAGGAGGGAAGGAAGGAAGTTGGATGGGAGGAAGGGATGAAGGGAGAGAGGAGAGGAGAGAGGGAGTAGGGAAGTAAGGAAGGAAGGCTGAGAGGGCGGACGCAGTCGGGGGGAGATAGACGAGCGACACCTAAAGTCTTATTTTAAAGGTATTTTTCTCTTTTTTAGTTTTATATATAATGTATGGAAAGTAATATATGTATTGAAAATTTAAATAATTTTTTTTAAAAAAAACAAATACAAACTTAAATAGAGAAAGAGGGAAAATTAAAAGAACTAAAATTGTAAATTCTAAATTTACCTATTTCTCTATGGTTAAAACATAACTCTCTTTTGTCTATAATCTATTCTGTCTAATCATAAAACTATAAATCATAAGGTCATTTTTTTCCTGTTTTATGCACAATCAACTTATAAGGGGTTTCCAGTTAGCAATAAATGTACATATTGTCTTTTATCAAGGAAGTTAATTTGTCCATTTCCACCAATTCCATCATCTTACACAACTATCCCTCCATTGTGGGTAAAGCCAAATCTCTCCATCTTGGTGCAAATAATAGTCCAGCTGTGGTTATCTTGTATAAAAACAACATTCAATGACATTTTTCCAACTGTTTGTCCCTCAGTCCCAGAAGAAAATTCTCCAGTTTCAATTATATAATAATCTTTAAAATCTAGACAATTTATCTGTTGGCATATATCAACAATTCATTCTTTATATAAAAATTCTCTTTAAGATCATAGCATAATGTAAATTTCAGTTGTTTCAGCCACATATTTTCCCATTGTTCTATTTGAATATTATAATAACCAAAATTTTACATCTTAGCAATTAGACAGTCATCGTTTGTATACAGTTCTATTAAAAACTCAGACTTATTTGATACACTATATATTTAATTTGTGGTTTTCTTCCTCTGACACACAAATTTATATATATCCTTCTACAATTGTCTAAATGATATATTAATTGTCAAAATAGGTATTGTCCAAAACAAAAACATCTGTCTAGGCAAGACACTCATCTTAATCACAGAAATTCTCTCTAACAATGACAGTTGTAATTTCTCCCATCTTAAAATAGCTTTTTAACTTCATTCCATGTCTTAACATAGTTATTTTGAATTAACGTATAATTCATAGTCAAAGTGATACTCAAATATTTTTTCTTCTTCTCCTCAATCTTAAAACCCATTTATTCATCAATTCTGTTTGGGCTTCTATTTTCATATTTTGTTAACATCTTCATCTTTGGTTTATCACTCTTAAAGTCTGCTAATGCACCAATTTCTTTAACTTGTTGATTAATGTTTCAATTTCCTTTAAAAGACCTTCCAAAAACAATATCAAGTCATCTACAAAAGCTGTTAATTTGTAAATCTCTTTTTGAATCTGTACTCCGTCTTCCCATATTGTCTTATATCTCCATTCAGTATTTCAGAAACCAAAATTTTAAAAAAATTGGGAACAATAATAGATAATAGATCTCTATTAACAATTAATTGTGCTTTCTGGGAAGTAAAAAATCAAGCTTACCCATTTTATAAAATTCTCTCCAAAATTACTATCCTCCAATACCTTAAATAGGAAAGCCCAGTTCAAATTGTCAAAGACCTTCTCTGCATTTAAGAAAATCAATGCAGTTTTTCTTTTCATTATGTTACTCCCCCCCCAAAAAAAAATTTTTTTAGATAAAAACCCACATTGATTGTCATGAATAAATTTTCCCAATATTATTTTCAGGCTGTCAGAATCATTGTGAACAATTTGTAACTATTATTCACTAATGTTACTGGTCAATAATTTCTTGTGAAAATCAAATCTTGACTCTCCTTACATATTAGTTGTCAAGGTTTTGACTAAGGATTCCAACATAATAAATACAGCCATTCTGATGTCTAGCGCAAAACTTTATTGGATACAACTTACCGGCACTAAAGAATGGAAAACCAGCTCTAGCAATATGGTGGGGAAAAGATAATTAGAAAAAGTAAAACTTTCCCTCCCCTCTCCGACAGTTCAGGTCACATTGTCCAATTAATCCTCAGGCAGTTGTCTCTGTCCACCACAACATCTCTTCGGTGATCTTGGTTCCCATCCGGATAGAATCCACCTGTGTATTCCAAATCTTCCCCTCCCCCCTCACAACTGTAGGCAAGCTAGAAGCAGCATGGCAGTCCTAATGCAAGCAATCTTCATAGCTTGACGTTAGTATTATATTGCCTTCTTTCCAATTTCCTGGCATTTATAATGCAAAACTGATAATCTATCTGGTCCAGGAGCTTTTCTTGGTTTAATTTTTTATATACAGTAGCTTCAAAACCTCTCTTATTATTATAGATCCACTCATTAGTTGTCGGTGTTCCTCTGTAATTTTTTTTTTTTTTTTTGCTATCAATCTATTTTCTCTAAAGAGATGTCACTTCCTTTATACAAGTTAAATAATATTGATAAAATGTTTTTTGCACAGTCACATTGTACTTTAACACAGTATTCCCTCTTGTAATTTCAATTATCATTTTCTTTCCTTCATTTATATGCCAGCTACTACCCTGGTTTATTTGTAAACACAATATTTTTTTTTTTGCTTTACATAATTTATTTTCACTGTCATTACTCTTTCTGTTACTCTATTTGTTAACATAGATAACTTTCATTGTAATAGCTAAATGTGCTGAGACATGCTTATCTTCTCTGGGAATTTCTTTAATTCTTCTCTCTTTCATTATCTCTTCCAAAATAGATTGTGTTTTCTCTTGCTTCTTTTTTCTGAGTTCACTCTTAGATTGTATAAAATAATCTCTAATAAAAACTTTACTTGCGCCCCAAGCCATTCTTAAATCAGTGACTTTAACTACATTAAACTGGAAAATTTCCACTATTAGTTCTTTCTGTAATATATCATTTAGTTTCCATCTGAAAGAACTAGATTTTATTTTATAAACAATGCTCACAGGTTTGTGATCTGAAGAACACTTTGATAATATCTCTACTTTAGAGATCTTAGTAACTAAGTTATTTGGAACCAAAATCATGTCTGTTCTTGAAAAGAATCTATGTCTTTCTGAAAAATAGATATATTGTTTTGAATTGCCATTTTTGGCCTCCCTATATCACCTCTCCCTAAATTATCCATTAATTTTTTTAAAAATGGGGGTAATTTACAATGAATGATTTTAATATAAGTTCTGTCCAATTGTGGAGAGAAAATATTTTATATCTTTTCTTTTAGGAAAATTATATCTTGTTTTATTTTTTTCAAATAACGATTTTTTTTCTCTTTTAAGGAGAATTTGCTTCATTTACATTCCACTTTAAGCATTTGTAATCCATAATCAAGTCCAAAATGTAGAAAAATCAATACTTGTGCTGTTTTGTTCAGTATCATCATTAAGAGTTTTTGTGTAGTTTTCTCTGACACCTTCATTTGAATCTCCTCCAACTCTTCTTTATTTTTTTTCTAGAAATTGTCTCACTTTCGGGGCAAAATTCAGTCAAAATATCTGTTTAAAGGGAAAAAAATCACATCCCAATTTGTCCTATCAAAATGGGATCTTTTCCTCCTTTAATCTTACAGTAAAAATACTCTTTTCTCTTACTTAAAATTCTTTTTTTTTGGTAAAAGATTTTTTATTTTCAATTTTTCATTACATTCATAAAGAATACTTCAGATAAAGAATAAAGTAAATTTATACAGACAACTTTCTGTATTGCTCACCCATTTCCCCCCAAGCCGCACCCACCCTCTAACCTCTTCTCTCACTTCTCTCTTTCCCTCTTCTTCCTCACTCTCCCCCTCTCCTCCTTCTCCTCAACCTTCCTACTTACTTCTCCCCTTCCTCCTATCTTCTCATTCCGGATGCAGTCCCAGGAGAAATGCCCGAGCAATTCCTCTCTCCAAGTTAAAACATCAATATTATATACAAAAAGAAAACAACTATTTCTACTTATCTGACCTATTTAACCTCCAACCCATCCTCCCCCCCACCCCCCTCCCCCCCAGCTTCCCAGAGCCAAGTACAGGGTTATACAAACATATTAAACATAATCTACTTAAGTTTACTAATTATACAATAACCAAAATCATACTAATCCTTAACTCTCTTCAAACTTAAAATCATAATTTTATAAACAAATCCATTACTCATAAAATAAATGAAATTTTGTAGTTCCATATTTCTTCTGAACATATTCTATCCATCTTCTCCATACAATAACATATCTCTCTTGTGAATGATCTTTAAATAAGCAGAAATTTTAGCCATTTCTGCTAAATTAGAAACCTTAAATACCCATTCTTCTAAAGAAGGCAGAAAGTCTTTCTTCCAATATTGACCCACCAATAATCTTGCTGCTGTTATTAAATTCAACATTAAAATAGTTTCTTTACATCAAAGTCCACAAAAATACCCAAAAGAAATAATTGGGGAGTAAACTTAATCTTCCTCTTAAAAACCTTTTGAATGTTCCACCAAATCATAATCCAAAAGGCTTTAATATTTTTACAAGTCCACCAAACATGAAAATAAATTGCATCCAAGCTACCACATCTCCAACATTTAGGTTGCAGATTCGGGTACATACAAGACAACTTTTTAGGATCCAGATGCCATCTATAAAACATTTTATAAAAATTTTCCCTCAAATTTTGAGCCTGCGTAAATTTAACATTTCTGATCCAAATTAACTCCCATAAATCCAATAAAATCGGTTCCTGAATATTCTGAGCCCATTTAATCATACAATCTTTTACTAACTGTTTCCGAATTCAATTTTAATAACTCATTATAAATTCTTTTAATATGAGCATATTTCTGATCTTTAATCTGAATTACCAAATTTTCATCTACTAAAGTGATTCCCACTTTCTTATCTAAGGTCCACCTCTCCACTATTTGTAAATATTGAAACCATGATTGTAAAATATTTTCTTGCCTTAACAAATCTGAAGACCTTAGTTGCCAATCAGTACCCGACCAAATAAGTAATTCTTTACACAAAATATTATCAAAATTCACCCCCTTAGAAACCCCCTGAATTGCTTGTCCAGGAATCCCCCAAATAGGTATTTTATAATTTAACTTATAATAATACTTCTTCCAAACTCGCAGTAAAGCATTTCTTAAAATGTGTGACTTAAAAACCAGATCTACTTTCTTGTCAAAAATTAAATATGCATGCCAACCATATAATAAATGCCAACCTTCAAGAGCAAGAATATTTTTGTTTGTTAAATTAAGCCAATCACTTACTAAAGTTAAAGTGGCCGCATCATAATATAATTTCAAATTAGGTGCTTTAAGTCCACCTCTTTCTCGAGTGTCTTGCAAAATCTTAAACTTTTCCCTTGATTTCTTCCCACCCCAGATGAATTTATTGATACCTTTCTGCCACTCATCCAAATTAGCATCCTTTTTTAAGATAGGTATCATCTGAAACAAAAAAAGAAACTTTGGTAGAACATTCATCTTTACTACTGAGATTCTCCCCAGCAATGATAGTTGTAATTTTTGCCAATCATTTAAATCTTTTTGTACTTTTACCCATAAGTGTTCATAATTATTCTTATACAATTTTCCATTAGATGTTGTGATATATACTCCTAAATACTTAACCTTATTAACTACTTCATAACCTGTTGCTTCAACTATAATACCTTTTCCCTTCATAGATATATTTTTCAATAATATTTTAGTTTTGTTCTTATTCACCTTAAAACCAGAGACCTGTCCATACTGCGCTAAAATTTCAACCAAGTCTCTGGACCGAATCTGTTGGGTGGGATAACATCACAACCAAATCATCAGCAAAAGCTCTCAGCCTATAATCAATCTTACTTATTTTTATTCCCTTTAATCTAGATGAATCTCGAATTTTAATAAGTAAAATCTCCATTGTTAATACAAATAACAAGGGGGATAAGGGACAACCCTGCCTTGTACCTTTTTCTATTTTAAATACATCTGTTAATCCCCTATTAATTATAATTTGTGCCGATTGTTGCTGATATATGGCCTTGAGAGCACACAAAAATTTGTCTCCAAAGTTCATTTCCTCTACAACTTTCAATAAAAATTTCCAATCTAATTGATCAAAAGCTTTCTCAGCATCTATAAATATTAAAGCAGCAGGGATTTGGTTGTTCTTATCCAAATACTCTAGTAAGTTAACAATTTGTCTTACGTTATATTTCATATATCTTCCCATTATAAATCCAGATTGGTCAGTATGAATCAATTGTTTCAAAACCTGCATTAATCTATTTGCCAGTATCTTTGTAAAAATCTTATAATCTGTATTAAAAGAGATATAGGCCTATAATTTCTAGGTTGGGACAGATCCTGGTCTTCCTTTGGAATCAATGAAATAAAAGCCCTTCTCCAAGATGGAGGTAACTCTGCTCCCAACAAAATATCATTGAAAAGTTCCTTTAATGGTTCTATCATTTCTTCAGATAGCATCTTATAATAAATTGCTGTTAGTCCATCAGTACCTGGAGTCTTGCCAACCTTCAATTGTTTAATTTCAGAAAAAAATCTCTTCAGAAGTAATTAAACCATTAATCCCAACACGTTGGTCAATCGTAAGTCTAGGAAAATGTGATTCTTGTAAATATTTTTCTATGTCTGAAGTTTGTATAGTTTCACTAGCATATAACTTTGAATAAAAATCTAAAAAAGTCTTTTTAATCAAATTTTGTTGATACACTTCTTTACCTTTATAAATTATTTTATCTATAGTCCTTGATTTCTGTTTCTTACGTAATTGATAAGCCAACTATCTACCAGGTTTATTTGCATTACAAAATGTATTGTGTTTCATATACCTCAAGTTAGTTGCCATCTGATCTGCTATTAACATATTTAATTGCTCCTTAAGCAGAGTTATAGAAACCTTTAAGTTATTATCCATTGGATTTGATATTAAAGTCTTTTCCTTACATTTAATCTCATCTTCCAAGTCTTTACATTTCTGAGTCTGTTTACGTCTATGAGCATTATTCATAGAAATCAAAATCCCTCTCATATATCCTTTACTAGAATCCCATACCATTGGCATCGAGGTACCCTTATTCATGTTCCAAGCAAAAAATTCCTTTAAATAACCTTTACATCTCTGTATATTCTCTTCATATCTAAATAAATTCTTGTTCAACCTCCAAGACCTTCTAATCCCTTCTTCCAACGAAATTTCCAACCATACAGGACTATGATCTGAAATTATTCTAGGAAATATCTTGGTATTCTTCACAGTAGAAAAGAAGTCATCAGTAACTAAAAAAAAGTCAATTCTGGAGTAAGATTGGTGCCTATCTGAAAAAAAGGTAAAATCTTTTTCCTGAATATTCCATTCTCTCCAAATGTCTCTAAGTTCCAAATCATCCTTTAAATCAAAAAAAGCTTTAGGAAGTCTTGCATGATTAGACACTTTAGAGGAACCCTTCTTATCTTTACTTGAATCTAAAACACCATTCCAATCTCCCATCATAATAACTGACTTGTAGTCCAAAGAAGTTAATTTCTGATGAATCATCTTGTAAAAATATTTTTGTTGTTGATTGGAAGCATATAATCCAACAAGAAGAGTTCTCTTATCATTTATTAATAAATCAATGATGACATATCTACCTTGTGAATCAAAATCAATTAATTTCGGTGAAAGCTCCTTTCTCACATAAATAACTACACCTCCTTTTTTCTGCAAAGCAGGAGCTATGAAATGTACCCCCAACCGGGGGTTGATCTTTAGAAATAATATGAGTCTCTTGTAAACAAATAATATCATTTCTGTGTTGTTTCAAATAATGAAAGACTTTCTTTCTTTTCTGTGGTGAGTTGAGACTGTTAACATTCCAGGTTAGAAGCTTTGCCATTCTTGGCAGGTTAAAGCCTTTGGAACAAAACCTCTAAATTTGCAGTCGATGACTTCTTTGGCCTTGCTCCTCCCACTGGCTCCGAAGTAGACTGTGATGAAACTCCATCATCTACCTTTTGTTGTTGTTGTTGTTGTTGTTCTCTTTCTCTATGTTTATGAGCAGCACGTGTAATTCTCTGTTCCCTTGGGTCTTCCGTTATTTGCAAACTCTGCTGCATAGATTCAACCAATAATTCTTCTCCCCAAAATGGTATTGAACCTACAGCCAACTGTGCTTCTGCCTTGCTCTCATCCTTTTTTGATCTTGGAGATGGTGGTAGACCTCCTTTTAAAACAGTAACATAGAAATCTCTTGCTTTTGAAATTGTATTAAGACGATATCGTGTGCCAACATAGGTCACCACTATCCCCACAGGTATATCCCATCTAAATTGAATTTGTCATTTCTTAAGTTCTTCAGCCAAAAAAGCAAAGTCTTTTCTTTTTCTAAGAATTTTTGAGGGTATTTCCTTTAAAACTATCACATCCTGAGCTGCAATCTGAAATCTTTGCTTATAGAAAGCCTGTATAATTTCATTACGAAGTGATCTTCTAGCAAAATAAACAACCACATCTCTTGGTAACTTTCTCTGTTTTGCAACCCACGAATTAACTCTGAAGATCTTTTCTATATCTCTCAACATTCCTTCAGGATCACATTCCAAAATAGAAGCCAGTTCTTCTGCAATTTCTTCTTTCAAATTCTCCTGAACATTTTCCTTCAAGCCTCTTATTCTCAAAGCATACTCAATTTCTCTATATTGTGACATCATAATTTCATTCTGTGCAACATCCACATTATCTTCTATTTTTTCAACTCTGCTTGTAATATTTCAACATTACCAACCACCTCATCCACACGGTCGTCAATCTTTTCTTCAAGACCAGCAAGCCCCTGGAGTGAAAACACAATATCTTCCCTCAGCTCATTATTTTTTTGAGCCAGGAGCTCTGCTGTTTTTTGTACAGTCTTATCCAAAGCATCTTGTAAATCCTTAAGTGTAATTGCCTGAGGTGGAGGAGAAGGTGGGGAAGATTTAGGTTTAGGTTGTTGTACAGTCTGAGTTATTGGAGAAGAAATTGAAGTTTTAGGAAGAGAAAAAGGTCCAGGACGTTTTGAAGCCATTTTTTCAAAACAGAAAAAAAATAAAAAAAATAAAATAGGAATAAAGGAGAAGAAAAAGCAATTTCCCCTTTAAAAAGAAGAATTTTCTTTAAATAAACCAAGTCTATTGTGTTGTTGAAACTTTGTTGCCAGCTGAGAATAATAAATGGAAAGTAAAAAGTGAAAGTTCTCAGACGAAGAAAGTAACAAAGAAGCAGGACTCCTCCACCATATTTCTTCACTCTGACAGTTTGTTAAAGTAATAACAGGAAAAGATGTTAATTCTCACATGAGTTAAGTTTAAAATAAAATCATCCAATTCTTGTCCTCCTGACCGCTCCGTCTGCTTTTAAATTAACTTACAGTTTCCATTTAAGCAGCAGCAGTGGAGGCAGCATCTAGCTTCATTCTCCCACCGGAGAACAAAGGCGTCCTGGGAAGCGGAGCACACCCAGACTCCGAAGGAGCTCTCACTCTTCGTCTCCCAAGAAAAAATCTCTGGGAGACTAGTGAGGCTCTACTTCTATCCAGGAGAAGGCTCACCTTCCTCCTTTCGCCTGGGAGGAAGGTTTCAAGCCGCAAAACAGCTGATCGACGCTGTCTTGCTGGCTTTTACACTTTCCTGTGATGGACGGCTGTCAAAAAGCTGCCATCGGCACAGCGCAGCCACTGGAAGCCTCTTACTTAAAATTCTTAAGGATGAATATATCTGTATTATCCATCTTCAGTCTTTTATTAAAATGCTATTGCAACTTGATCCCTTGTCTTTTTTCAAAATAACATAGTGCACCTTCGAACACTTCTTATTCTTACAAATCTTGAATTTATTCTATGAAGTTTATCAGTTTCTGCCTCTGTATCCTGTTCTTTGCAAAAGCAAAAAACAAAACAAAAAACAAAAAATGCCAATATTTTAATAATCTTTCTTCTATCTTCATCAGGAACCTCTGGTATAGCTCAAACTTAAATGGGATCCTTTGACTTCACTCTGCTCAACTCAGGAGCCGACTGCAACACTACCATTTCTGCTGTTTACTCACAAGGAGCAACTTATCTGGAGTGCAAGTGGACAATTTCACAATCTCTCCTTTGCATGGAGAGATTTTGCAGGCTAGCATTTCCCCTCTGGTCACTGTTCTCCACTACAATGTGGCCCCTACTCCTTCAGAAATGTCTAATTTGTCACAATTCTCATTGGAAACCATGTACAGCAGTGTTTCTTAAGCTGTGTTCCTAGGACCCCAAGACCTTCTCAATGATCTACAAAATAAAAATGATTTGCCAGCCTACATCATCAAACAATCATGAGCAGTGGTAATGGCAGTAAATCTATCATTTTTAATTTTTAATACTGTACAGTGAATATCAATAAAAATAACTCATAGAGAAAAAACCTCTTTTAGGGTCTTCCATGATTTTTTTAAATGGGGAAGTTTTCTAAGAGTGGAAAACTTGTTAAAAAAAACAGTGGTCTAGAAGTTGTTTAAGTTTTCCATGGGAACTCGGTTCAAATCAACTTTTAGTCTGCTGCTTGAGAGACAGAGAAGAAATGTGCCAAAAGGCAAATTGGAGAGGAGAGAAAAGGGGAAACTGGTATACCTTCACCCACTTTTGACACACACAAAAGTTCTCCAAAGTTTCTCCATTCCCTTCTATCAGAGAGGTGCAGGATGTAGGCAATGTGGCTGTAAACAGAAATACAGGTGTCACCCCTAATCTGTCTGATTGAGAACAAAAAAGAATAGCAAATGTAGTTTTGCCATTGAAGTAAGAAAAGGACAGAGATTGGAGTTTAATATGTTGCTTGGGATTAGCTGGAAATGAGTGGATTTAAGTTTGGGAAAGAAGGAACTGAATAAGCTGCTTGCTTTCTGGAAAATATATCTTGCTAAAGCATCTTGCACTTTTACATAACTGAAAGATTCAACTCAAGGAAACTGTTAAGATCTTTATGCATTCATACACACACACACACACACACACACACACACCTGATATATTACCTGTTATAATTTCTGTACTACAGAAATAATTGCTTATTAATTGCTAAATAATTGACAATATAATGCAAACCAAACAATAGAACATAATCCAGCCAGTGTCTTAAACTTCCAAAGAGCTGATTTTAACAAACTCAGAGAGAATCTAAGAAAAATTTCCATGGATAAAAATCCTAAAGGGGAAAGCCACTCAAGAAGCGGGGGGGGGGATATGATCATAAAAGCTCAGTCCACCACAATACCACTGAAAAAGAAAAACAAGAAATGTGGATATAGTATACTTAGACTTCAGCAAGGCATTCAATAAAGTAGACTACAACCTACTTCTTTGTAAGCTAGAAAAATGTGGGATAGACAGCATCACCACCAGATGGATTTGTAAGTGGCTGACAAACCATACCCAACAAGTCGTCCTTAATGGTACTACATCTACGTAGAGGGAAGTAAGCATTGGGGTGCCACAAGGTTCCATCTTAGGCCCAGTACTCTACAATATCTTCATAAATGATGTAGATGAGGGAACAAAAAGGGAATTCATCAAATTTGCAGATGACACTAAGTTGGCAGGAATAGCCAACACCCCAAAAGACAAGCTCAGGATCCAAAAAGATCTTGATAGACTTGAACAATGGGCCCTATCCAACAAAACGAAATTTAATGTAGAGAAAAGCAAGATTTTATATGTAGGCAGGAAAAACCAATGGTACGAGTGCAGATTAGGCAAGACCTGGCTCAAAAACAGTAACAGTGAGAGGGACTTTGGAGTCCTAGTGGACGATCACTTAAATATGAGAGGGCAGTATGTGGCAGCAGCCAAAAAAGCTAATACAATCCTTGGTTGTATAAACCGAGGCATAGAATCAAAATCACGTGAAGTATTAGTACCGCTTTATAAAACCTTAGGGGCTATACCTGGAATACTGCATCCAGTTTTGGTCACCACATTACAAAAAAGATGTTGAGACTTTAGAAAAAGTTCAAAGAAGAGCAACTAAGATGATTAAAGGCCTGGAGACAAAAACATATGAAGAATGACTGCATGAATTGGGTGTGGCTAATCTAGAGAAAAGAATGACTAGGAGGGACATGACAGCAGTATTCCAGTATTTGAGAGGCTGCCACAAAGAGGAGGGGGTCAATTTATTTTCCAAATAAATTTGGAAGGGCAAGACAAGAAACAATGGATGAAAACTAATCAAAGAGAGAAACAACCTGGAATTAAGGAGAAACTTCCTAACAGTGAGAACAATTAACCACTGGAACAGCTTTTGCCTTCAGAAGTTGTGAGTGCTTCATCACTGCAGGTTTTTAAGAAGAGACTGGAAAAGTCATTTGTCTGAAATAGTATAGGGTCTCTAGCTTGAGCAGTGGATAGGACTAGAAGACATCAAAGGTCCCTTCCAGCTCTATTCTGATTCAGACAAAAATCCTGTATTTAAAAAATGAACAAATTATACTTCACTGGAGATGTTAATTGATTAACATAATCAATTAAACATTGAAGCCATATAATGCCCAGGTGGGGAGAGGGAAGTTTTTCAGCATATGACACCACATATAAGACCCCAGAAGCCTTATTATAGGGAGGCCACATTCCACAAGCTATCATCCAGGATGCAAACTCTATTAAGGGGAATGTATCTCGTGACCCAGAAATTTTGATGGGTCCTTTGAAAGCTGTAGATTGCTGTTTCTAAAAGCTTTCTCTCTCTGTTGTGCTACAGTAGTCTTTGCAACAGCAAGCAAGAAAACAGGGCAAGAAATGGGAACCCCAATGTATTCACTCCCTGCTTTCTGCGAGGATCAATTGAGATGGAAATGGGAGGGAAAGAGCAAACTGCTGAAGAGATGAATCCTGCAGAGACATTGGCTTTCCACCCCCCCCCCCACTCTCTGTCTTTTGTCAACAGCCAATCCTTTCCAGACTGGTAAGTGAAAAAACAATGTTCCATGCTAGGCCTTGCTCCAGCTTAATAAGATTTTAGTGGGCCTGCTATCAGGAAAAATAAGATCATTAAGATATCTGGTAGTAATCGTGTAACAAAGAACATCAGGACAGGAATACTTAAAAGATGCTTTCTTGAAGAAGTAATAATATATCACAACGGGTGAGGCTATATATCATGCATAATAATAATAATAATAATAATAATAATAATAATAATAATAATAATAATAATTGACTACTGGAGAGACCAAACTGGCCTACAAGAAAGACCAAATGAAGAACAGAATAGAGGCATGGGAAGACAAAGCACTACATGGCCAATACATTAAAAAAATAGCTGAGAAAGCAGATAATAACAAGACCTGGCAATGGCTAAGAGCAGGAAAATTGAAGAAAAAGACCGAGGGACTAATTCTGGCTGCACAAGACCAAGCCTTAAGAACAAATGCATACAAAGTCAAAATTGAGAAGACAGAAACAGACAGTAAGTGCCACCTATGCAAAGAAGCTGAAGAAAAAGTGGACCACCTGGTAAGCTGTTGCAAGAAGATTGCACAGACTGACTACAAGCAGCGGCATGACAAAGTAGCAACAATGGTGCATTGGAAGATCTGCAAAAAATATCATTTGCCTGTAAGCAAAAACTGGTGGGATCAAAAAATAGAGAAAGTCATAGAAAATGATAAAATTAAACTGCTCTGGGACTTCAGAATTCAGACAAGCACCTGCAACATAACACCCCCGACTTAACAATTGTTGATAAAAAAGACAAAAAAGTCTGGATAGTGGACGTGGCAGTGCCTGGAGACAGCAGAATAGACGAGAAAGAACTGGAGAAGATAACAAAATACAAAGACCTACAAATAGAAATAGAAAGACTGTTGCAAAAGCAAGCAAAGGTAGTACCAATAGTCATAGGCTCCTTGGGTACAATCCCAAAACAACTGGAGCACCACTTGAACACCATTGGCATTAACAAACTCGCTATTAGTCAATTGCAAAAGGCAGCCTTACTAGGAACTGCTTCCATCCTACGACAATATCTGTAATACCATCAAACATCCACATCTGCCTATCCCAGGTCCTGGGTAAGGACTCGATAGGTAGACAAAATGCCAAATCCAGTCTGAACATCTGGCTGACTGTGCGATGATCAATAATAATAATAATAATAATAATAATAATAATAATAATAATAATAATAATTGTTGCTGCTGCTGTTGTTGTTTTTGTTATTATTATTATTATTATTACTGCTTCTGATACAACACTTGTGAACTCAGTCATATAGGCTGACAAGCAAAGTCAACAGGGAAGCCAGATTTATTTAACAACAATGCTATTAACTTAACAATTGCAATGAGTCACTTCACAACTGTAGCAATAAATGTTGTAAAATGGGGCAAAACTCACTTAACAACTGCCTCACTTGGCAACAGAAATGCTGGGCTCGATTGTGATCACATTGAGGATATATGCAAAAATAATAACAAAAAACCCAACATAAAGGTGAAATCTGAAATGTGTGGGTTACCATTTTTGTCCTTAAATCTGTTCAGAAAACTGCCCATGTAAATGGAGCTTATATCTATCCACAATGCAATCAAGGAAGAAGGTGAACCCTACACTAGAGCTGGAAACATTGGTGTCTTCAGTTAGCCACGAGGACAGAAAAAATCTGGCACATAAGTAACAGGGTTTGCATTGTGCTGTTGTGATGAATAGTTCAACATTTGCCAGCATATATATATATATATATATCCCCCGTCCACCACCACCATCCAGCAAACAGAAGTAGTCGTCTGCTCCAAAAGAACTGCCTCTATATTGTGTAGCATCTTTGTTACTTGAGCTGTTCCAAATCAGTATTTCGTGGACCGAACAAGGATTCTGCAGAGGATTGATGGTGCATTGGCAGAGGGCTTCAGAATTCCATTTTCTGGGAATTTCAGCTCTCGTGGTTTCTTTCTATCAATCTGAAAAATCTGTGCTTTTCTAGGCTTTTTGTATGTGAACAGAAAGCTAATTTGATCAGATTGATCACACAGATCAGAAATCAAAGCCTGTTGAAAATGATGAAATTTCTACCGCTTAGTTCTTGGTTCCTCTCCCGAGTAACAGAAATAGGGTGTATCATATACAAGGAGCACTTTTTAAAAAAAGTTTTTCAAAGAGTTAAAACAACAAAAACTAACAAAAAGCAAAGACAGAAAAAAGAGAAAAGAAAACAAAAAATATTGTAGGCAGAAATTTTTTTTAAAAAAATTGGAACTTCCAATTTCCTTTGCAGTACCTATAAGTACAATTACAAAGTTATCTCTTACTCAGAGTAAAGCTTAAAATAATACAAGACATTCGTGAGAGAGGTGGACTTAAGGTACCGAATTTGAAATTGTATTATGATGCGGTGGTTTTAACATTAATTAGTGATTGGGTTAATTTAACAAATGTAGAAATACTCCTCTTGGAGGGTTGGGATTTACTTTTTGGATGGCATGCCTATTTAATTTTTAATAAAAAAGTTGATAGGGTTTTTAAATCTCATATTATAAGGATTTCTCTATTTCGGGTTTGGAGGAAATATTACAGAAGTGATTTTAAAATCCCATTATGGGCTGTACCCTGGCATGCAATAGAGGGGATAAGGAGAGGAGTTAAGATGGATGGTGTTTCTTATGCACAATTACTTAAATGGGATGGTAAAAACTGGCAGTTAAAATCTTTGGAAAACCTAGCACAAGAAAATATTATATATTCATGGTTTCAGTATAGACAAATAGTGGATAGATGGAAGTTAGATTGTAATGTGTGTTTACTTAGAGAAGATGAAAATCTTCTTAAACAAGTAAAAGATCAAAGACGAACTCATATTAAGAGAATTTATGGGGTGCTAGTAGAATTGGATTCAGAGGCAGAATTAATTAAAGAATGTATGATTAAATGGGCACAAAATTTTGGTGAACCAGTTCTACTAGATACCTGGGAAATTATTTGGGTGAGGAATGTCAAATTTACACAAGCCCAGAATTTAAGGGAGAATTTTTATAAAATGTTTTACAGATGGCACCTGGATCCACAAAAAATGTCTCGTATGTATCCTGACTTACAGCCTAAATGTTGAAGATGTGGTTGTTTGGATGCTACTTACTATCATATTTGGTGGTCGTGTAAAAATATAAAAGCCTTTTGGATTAAGATATGATGGAATATTCAAAGAATTTTCAGAAGGAGGGTAAAATTTACCCCACAATTGTTTTTATTAGGTATTGTTACCGACTGTGATATTAAAGAGACTACATTGATGTTAAATTTAATTACAGCCGCAAGGCTGTTAGTAGGGCAATGTTGGAAGAAGGAATCTCTGCCTACTTTGCAAGAATGGTTTTTTAAAGTTTCTTATTTGGCGGAAATGGCAAAGATTTCGGCTTTCTTGAAGGATCAATCGCAGGAGAAGTATTTTGCGGTATGGAAAAAATGGATAGATTTTATACAATATAAGTTGGATGTTAAAAAATATTATTTAGCTTTTCAATAACTTATATTTAAAATTTAAAATATTTTTTAGATTTTATTCCCTTTTTTATTTTTTATTATACTTTCTTTTATCTTTTTCTTTTTCTTTATTCTTTTTTCTTTTAAGTATTATTCTTTTGGTAGTTATGTTTTCTTATACATATATTATTGTTAATTATCTTATAATTTGTTTAATTAATGTATTTACTATTTAGATTTACTTATGGTTTATATTTTCTTTTAGATTATTTGGAGAAATTTTAATTAAGCCTATGTTCAGCTCTGGGAAGGTCGGGGGAGGGGATGGGAGGGTTGGGGAGGTTTGGGGATGGGTTGTTTTGTTTTTGTAAAATTTTAAAAACTTAATAAATATTTACAATAAAAAAAAGTTATCTCTTACTCTATCATGGCAAAATAAAGCTCACTCCTTTCTATTAGCCAGGGTGTTTTTTTTTCCTAATCATCAAAATCACAAATCGTAAGTGCATTTTTTCCCATGTTATGCAAAAAGTAACAAGAAGTTACCATAACTGTATATACTGTTATTTTCTCTAATCACAGAAGTTAATTTAGCCATTTCTGCTGGTTCCATCAACTTCCCCAACCAAAACCTCAATCCTCTGTTGTGGGTATTGTCACAGTGAGCATATTGTTGGTTCAGTTGATTCAGCTTTTTGTTGCTCAGCCAAAGAGATCCTCGGTGCAAGTATTTCTGTGTGTTTTTTGATAGCATATCTACATTATCTTGAAATTAGACCACACTAAAGCCTAGTGTGCATTACAGTAGACGCTAAATAAGAATGGTATTTCTGTATGATCATGAAATGTAATACTTTTGTCCTTCCCGAATCTTGATTTTGATGTTGGCATCTTTTTAACAGAACATACACACACCAAAAAAGGAATGTTTTTATTTTTGCAGCATCGCTCTGCATCTGAACTATAGCCAGGTTTGAGGATCAGTGCTGACCTGCTGAGGCTTCTTCCAAGCTTTTAATCTTTTCAGGGGGATGATGGGAAGAGGTTTGAGCTGCCCTTTTCCGTCTGAGCATTGGTTTTTCCTCACTGTGCTGTGAAGGAAAGGGAGCCAAGGGTCTACTTGTGAGAGAGCAGCTGTTTTGAAGTGGAACCAGCATACTTCCACCCGAGTGCTACAAAGCCTGGCCCAGCAGTGGCTGACAGTTCAAAGTGCTTTGCTTTTATTATGCCACACCTGCTGTTGCCTTTGTTACATCTGTTGAAATTCCCAAAGAGCCTTCTTTTTAATGAGGGGGGGGGAATACGAATCGAGGCTTCTTTACATGATGGGTACCTGTAGGAGTCCAAGCCAGCTGAAAGAGAACCATAAATATTACAAGCTTGTCATTTCCCACAATTTTCCCCGGTGAGCTGGAGTTAAAAGGAAGGCTGCTTGGATGCCATGAAGGTAAAGCTCAGCCAGTGGCAAAGGCAGGATCCTCTGCACCTGGCCAGCTTGAGAGTCCTCTCCAAGTTCAGAACGATGCAAATCACAGGAGATGATAGCAAAAAAGCAACTGCTCAAGGCAGTTCCTGCCCTTGTTCCAGAACAGGATGGGCAAAAGTCAGTCAAGGCCAGCAGTTCCAACAACCGTTCAGGCACATTTCAGTAGCTGAATCTTTTTCGATTGAGACAGCCATCCCACAAAACACTTGCAAAAATATGCCGGAGGGATGCAGGAAATTTTGGGGTTAGTCCAGATTCAGTGGGTTGCTTTTTCCACGCCCTGTGTATTGTCTTTAGCCAGGTCTTTTAGCTAGATACTTTGGAAACAAGACATCCTTGGTGCAAATGCTGATTTTCTAGAATTTTTCATTCATCATTCTCTAGTCCCAGGCCAACAGGTTTGGCCTAGTGGTGAAGGCAGCAGTCTAAAAACCAGGAGACTGTGGCCATTGGTTGCAGCCAGAATTGACTGATCGGCTTCTTGTCTGAGCCTCAGATGTGTACTGAGAGGGAGGGACTGGCCCAAAGTCACCCAGCTGGCTTTCATGCCTATAGTGGGAGCAGAACTCACAGTCTCCTGTCTATGGAGATTCTCAGTCATCCGGGTCACGGTTGTCCCAAAAGTGCCTTTTCAAAAGGAAGCTGGACTTGTTTGATTAGAAGGAAAGTGGACCCCTCCATTTGTGGGGAAATGCTAACAAGGAAAAGATTCTCTCATCTTGTGACTGAACCCTAACTATGGCTGACTGAAGCAAAACAATTTCATGAAATAGCAGTTAGGACGCTCCATTGTTTTTTTAGTCTTAGCTCTCAATGCAATTAGCAGTTAGTTTAATGGGGAAGTGAAAGCCTCTTAACTCTTCTCTCTACTGGGTCAGAGAATAGAAGGAAATGGTCAAAACTTTGCCCAACCACACGACAAGCTTGTTCAATAATTGCTCTCACATTAAACTCTGGTTTGGTATAATGTTCAACTGGTGCGATAATGCCTGAAATATGTTTTTTTTTTTCATTTATACTAGCACTTGAAGACATTTTTAATCAACAAGCCTTCAAGCACTCATTTTTGCATAACAAAGATTAACACAATTAAAAGTGAAAGAAAACAACAACAGCAATGTAACAGACCAACATAAGAGTGATAGATTTCAATAACACTACAAACATGTGTTCAGAAAAGTCATCTGTGATCCAGAACTTCAAAAAAGAATAGCTGGTATGGCCTAAACATATTGTATTGAGAGGCAAACATCCCTTTGGGAGCAGGAATTTTACAAATAGGATGCAGCCACCAAACAACCCATGTTCGGGAGCATTTCTAAGTGTAACTGGGATGAAACAGGTCAGGCAATCTGATGTGGGAGCAGAGTTCTGTAGATCATTTGGTCCTAATAACCTCTGATAAACACTGGAAGTTATATTTAAATATAAGCCTTATTTTCAGTGAGAGTTAATTAAATGGCAAGCACATTGACTGATTATCAGTCTAATAGTCAAAATTATTCACACAATTCACCTAGGTCAACAGGAATGCCACAAAAGAGCCATATAAAAAGTATACAAAAATAATTTAATTAATTAAAAAAAATAAAATCAGTCAATACAAAATATAATGCACCCAGAAATATGATCGTAATGGCAATAATTTGGATTCGATACTGATCTTATTGCAACCAAAGTAGACAAAAACAGAGATCGAACATTAAATGCACCCCCTCTTTTTTTGATCTTCTAAGCATTCTTGGAAGCTTTCTCTGTTTTAGTGGCCTGTACTGTAGTCACTAATCATTTTTGTCATTTGCAAAATATGCTTAGAAAGGTAGAATAAAATAGAAAGAGAAAAATAGGATCCAAAAGTTATCCTGAGTGGCTTTGTTTGGAACAAATGTATGTACTGTGTAGAGATCAGAAACTGATTATACTGCATAGGATTTGCATATTTTTCACAAAGTTAGAATGGACTAAATATCTATGGAGACTCTCAATCATCCAGATCATTGTTGTCCCAAAGGTGCCTTTCCAAAAGGCAACTGGACTTTCTTGGTTTTTTTCCTTGAAAATATTTTAGAAAACCTCCCAAGTGGCCTCAGTGAATCTCAGATAGTTAATGATCAATCCTCAGAGTGCTAAGATTTGTTTTCCTCAAGATTCATTTTTCTCGCCATGCCCGGTGTATACATAGCCCGAACTAGACTGTTGTTTCTCTGTGTCATATAATATATGTGGGTATAGGCATAATTCTGTATTTATTTATTTTTGTCATATTTATGTAGTGTATATCAGAGGTGGTGACCCTTTGAGAGCTGTGTGCAATGAAATTTCATTTTAATGTATGCCAATTAGTGTACATTCAAAGTGATAATAAAGTTATTATTCTATTCTATTCTATTCTATTCTATTCTATTCTATTCTAATTATTTCATTTCTATTCTATTCTTCTATTGATGACCAGATGACTGCAAAAAATATATGGTCAATCCTTCCATTTCCCACCATTCAGTCAGAACTGAAGAAGCTTCTTGTATGAGAAGCAAAACATTTTCAAGAGGAAAAAAACAAGAAAGTCCAGTTGCCTTTTGGAAAAGCACCTGTGGGATTTGAATGAACTAAGTGATAACAACGACAAGAAAACACTAAAAAGTGAAACAATGTGGAGCAATAAAATCTTTCAAGATTTATCCAAAATTTGTAAAATTTGGAAGTGCAATTTCTGCTTCACAGAATGAATACAGGGGGAATATATTTGTATATTCACCAAAAAATGGTATCTTTATATGGTTTTGATCCACAAATTTGCTGGCAGATAATGAATTACAATTTCATGATCCTTCTCCATTCAGCAGACCACCCATAATTGTTTCCTAAGGAGTAAAGTTATAATGAGGGGGTCCTCCCAGGTTAGACTAGCTTTTCTGTGGGAAAGAGCTATTGGGGAAGATGGCAAGAGGAAACATCATCCAGTCTGCTCTTTTTTGGATCCAACACCATGTAAAACATCTCTGAGGATCTTATTGTCTATATCTACTAGTTATGCTCAATTAGTGATTTAAGAGAATGACTGATTGCATCAGAGGTTTCCATGGAGATAGTGATGAAAGGACTTCCCTCAGCCTGCAGGGAAGGGTATAATAATAAATAGGGGGAATGTTGTCTTCTAAGACTGGAATTTTCCAGATGTGCTAGTCTGTCATTCCTATTCTGATATGGAAAAAGATAAAACAGTGGTAACAAAAATAAATAAATCTGTGAAGGCATTTATGATGTCTCAAGCCAACATAGGTATTTACTTGCATGTGTGCATGGGGCAAAATGGCAATGGGGTATGTTTCTGCATACCCACTCCAGCATATCCATACACACGGTTCCTTGCAGGGATCTATGCACATTCAAGGTGAAGAATTGGAACAGGACTACGTTAAATACCTTTGAGTGGATATTCTTACAGTCCTATCTGTAACCTGCAGTCTTGCTATAGCAGTATTTCTGACCAAAACCTATTTACCCTTTGACACTTTACAACCCTTTCTTAGTTCTTTATTCTGAATACAGAAGGGAAATGCTTGCCAAGATGTACAGGGTGGTAGGTATATTGATGTCAATCTTATATGGACATAAAAAGCAATATCCATAGCACTTAGACTTATAAACTGCTTTACAGCCCTCTCTAAATGGTTTACAGAGTCATCCTATTGCCCCCAATGATATGGGACCTCATTTTACCCACCTCAGAAGGATGTAAGACTGAGTCAACCTTGAGCCAGACAGAATTGAACTGCCAAACTGCTGGCAGTCAGAAGTCAGTAGAAGTAGTCTGCTATAGTGCATTCTAACCACTGTGCCACCACGGCTCTAAAGCTACTTTTACTGCAACAGCTAGAGCAGGGGTCTTCAAACTTGGCCCTTTTACGACTTGTGGACCTCAACTGCCAGAATTCCTCAGCCAGCTGAGGAATTCTGGGAATTGAAGTCCACAAGTGATAAAAGGGCCAAGTTTGAAGACTCCTGAGATAGAGTAATGAAATCTCACAAAACTGAATGTGCTTCTCATCCTCCCTTTTTTATCTTCATACAATGGTTTGTGCATGCGGACATGTATGTGTTGTCTGCAGTGTTTTCATAAACCATTTTCTTGGTCTGGGTTAAAGCCATGTTTAATCTTCCCCCTGCTGTTCAAGACCATCTTCTATACTCTCTCATAGACTCCTCTTCTATGCATCTCATCCAGTCCTAAGTATTGATATAGATGAATTGCCTAAGGCTTGAGAGGAAGCTGGTACTGATAAGTGTCACACACAAAGCAGAAGGGCTCCTTACAAACTTCACCTTTGTAAAAAGCACGAAAAAATGAAGGTAAAGAAGAGCTGTAGTTAGACTACACCATCGAGTAGAATCTATTACACCGGGATAACTGGTAGATTGGGTGCAACATGACTCTCCCTGGACTATAGAAAGGAGTCCCCCCAATAGCCCACAGGAAGGCAACATGTTGTTTGGGTCTGAGGAGGAGCCCAACCTCAGTTGCATTAGGACTATCAGTTGGGGTACATTAAAGTCTCTCTCAGTGGCTCTTCCTCTGACTAGCTTGGGAAGTCGAGTGAGTTGAACTGCACCAATTGCAAAATGTATACTGAGGATCATCTTCAGCCTACAGTCTACCTGGCCTGTTGTTGAAGTAACCCTCAGAAAATGATCTTCCTTGTATAACTATAGTAAGTTTATTATATGCTCAAAAATGGAAAGGTTCAACACTACAGTACCCACAATGGAGGAATGGTTGCTGAAGATGACGGAACTTGCAGAGATGGTTAATTTATTTGATCAGAGAGAAAAAATATTTACATTTATGGCTGACTAGAAACAGCCTTTATTTATGACATGGGAAAAATGCACTTATGATTTGTTGTTTTGATGGGTAGAACAAAAACTGGATGATTGAAAAAAGTTAGCTTTTTTTAAATCACAGAGTAAGGGGTAATTTTGTAGTCCTACTTAGATATGCTGCAAAGGAAATCAAAAGCTTCTTCTATTTTTTTATTGTTTCTTTCTGCACTTTAGCCTTCCTTCCTTCCTTCCTTCCTTCCTTCCTTCCTTCCTTCCTTCCTTCCTTCCTTCCTTCCTTCCTTCCTTGAAACTTTTAATAAAATTAATTAAACAAAGATAAAAAAAGAAAATGATTCACATTGTAATGGCCGCTTAATATTTCAGGCAAAATATTTTTTCCCTCTTGCAGGTTGAGTGCTCGAAAAACATACTATCACTAAAACAGAAACAAAAGCATGTGATTAGAATCCACAACCTAGCAGAGAAGCCCTGGAGCCACTTAGGACAAAATAGCTATAATCCAGGACAGCACTGAGGTGTTGTTGTTTTTTTCCCATCCTTAAAAAAACAAATGGATGTTATCTCTTGTGATCCTTCTTCGGAAATCCTGCTGTCTTGCTACCTGATAGTTCTTTGTAAGAAGTTCTTCATAATGTGAGGCAGCACCAACAACGCATTGCTCTTTGCATTGTTAAAACACCGTTAAAGAATAGCTGCTCCAGAATCAGTTTGTGATTGTCTCTGGGTGCACAGGCTTGTAAAAGAGGGAGCTATAATTTTAATGCTGCAAGAAGAGGTATATCCTTTACATCTGAGAACCCTACTACTTGTAGCATTAATATAGAAAACCTTCATTTTCTGTATTAAGAAGCCTAACGTGTCTCTCATGAGAGAAGAACTGAAAAGGCTCCCTATGCTACAGTTTCTTGCACTTCAGAGGCTTTACAAAACTTTTGGTGGTTGTTTTTCTATATCATGATGTATATACATTTTGAGGTTTTCTGAATTTATTGTGGTTTTATAATCACATGCAACAGAGTCCCTTTGTGTTCCAATGGAAATAAGAATAAACATTAACAGATACAATCATACTACATTGATATTTTGGTTTTTCTAATGCACCAGTGGTAAATGCCTGCTACTTTGATAGCATATTTTTAGGGATTTAAAAATTATTTTAAAAGTTATATTTTCCTATATGTTCTCTCCAACGGCCCAGTTTTAATTGAAAGAACAAATCTGATCAGAACTGTCTTAAAAAAACTTTGTCAGTATGTTTTATGATATACCATGATGCTATTAGGAGGAAAATTTAAAGCACCCAAACGATATGCAGAGTCGTAATAGTGAATAGCAATAGCACTTAGACTTATATACTATTTATATACCACTGTCTCTAAGCAGTTTACAGAGTCAGCAGATTGCCCCCAACAATCTGGGTCCTCATTTTACCAACCTCGGAAGAATAAAAAGCTGAGTCAACCTTGAGCTGGTCAGAATCGAACTCCTGGAGCCTGCAGTACTGCATTTTAACCACTGCACCCCCACGGCTCTTTCTGTGGTTATGATGGGATGACATTATATCTTATATATTATAGCAACACAGTGCTTTGGCACAAGAAGGATGTGGAAAAAACAGCCTTTCTAGGCCCATTCCTTCTTGCAAGACTTGACAGGTTACTGCCACATCAGATTAACTGGAAGAACAGTAAGACCATTTTTTTTATAAAAACTAACATACTTTCACAGGTGGTCGTGTGCGCTTTTGAATTTCATACCATTCTTCCTTGAGATGAATAATGGGGAGAAAGAAAAATATTTCTGGGTTGGGCCCTGTATGAACCTGCGCCCGTTTGCGACAGCCTTACGATCCCAACAGAGAAGACTTGTGGGGACCTCTCTGAGTTTGCATCCTGAACCATCCAAAAAGATCTCTGGAATCTGCCAATCAAACCTGGTACAAAAGCTGCAGCAAATAATGGACGTAAATGGGCTCAAAGGGGTAAACTGCAAAGATTCAGTAGAAACTCAAAAACATTGAAAGCCTTTTCTATCTCCTTTGCTGGTTCATTAATGGATATTGGATCTTTTCCTTTCTCATACATAGAAATTTGGGCCAAGGGATATCCTGAGGAAAAGCTAAGCTTTTGGTAGCAAGAGGCATTTCTGTGACAATTCTAGTTTTCCAGAAGGTCCTTTGCTTTTTACTCTTGAAAACCAGTATTAGGGATCACTAACAATTAGGTGATAGTCCTTGACTTACAACCATTTGTTTAGAGACTGTTCAAAGTTACCACAGCATTGAACAAAGTGACTTATGACTGTTTTGCACACTTCGCAGCATCCCCCATGATCACGTGATCAAAATTCGGATGCTTGGCAACTGGTTCATATTTATGACGGTTGCAGTGTCCCAGGGTCCATGTGATCCCCTTTTGTGATCTTCTGACAATCAAAGTCAATGGGGAAGCCATATTCATTTAAGAACAGTGTTACTAACTTAGCAGCTACAATGATTCGCTTAACAACTGTGGCAAGAAAGGTCATAAAATGAGACAAAACTCACTTAGCAAATTCTGGAAGTTGAAGTCCCCTTGTCTTAAAGTCTCCAAGCTTGAAAAAACATTGATCTAGACAGTGCCAGTACAAAATGGCCCATGACTGACATAAGATGAAATTCTCAGAGGTTATGAAATGGGAGTTGCACACAACTCATTTTTAACCACAGCAGCACGACTGAGGAAATTAATCTGTTTGAAATCAAGGAATTTTCCCTCTCCAAGTTCAGTCGCTGTCTAAATCCACCAGTTGAAAATCCCCCAGGCCGTGGGATCCCCTGAACATAATAGGAAAGCTGTGGCTTCTTTCCTGAGAGTTTCTGGCTGGATGAGATGCTTCATTTGCTAGGACTATTTATTTCTCTCTACCAATATTTGGAGTGAGAGCAGCTGTGATCTGCTTGCACGTGTGGCTTGCTCCCTACCTTAGGGAATGTGTATATCTTGTCAGGTGTGCAATGAATGAGAGGTGTCTCTACAGGAGCTATTATCAGTTTGGCCAACACTATTTACTCCTTTAATTTAATTCTGGGATGATCCATCCATTCCATTTTGAAACGTCAGCTCCTTCCTGTTGTGCAGAAGTCAGATGTCAAAACCGATTAAGCCACAGGAAATCCTCCAAACCTCAAGCCGAATGACTACCTGAATCTCACAATCATTTACACACCTCTAAAGGAAGCCCCGTTGTTGTTACCTATCCTGTCAGGAGAATCCAGGCTTTTTCAGTCACAAATAAATTGAATATGAGGCTGGAGACCAATTGTCCTTCCGAAAGAAGCGTTCAGCGTACCTTTTGCAAGAATCAGCTCACCTTCCTGGCACAGAATCCTTTCACATATGTGGCTGTGATTACAGATTAGCATAAATAATTTGGACTGGGCACTCTAGATCAGGGGTGTCAAACTGCCGGCCCATGGGCCGGACACGTCATCTGGAAGCCGCGCCTACCCCATTGCCGGCAATGGTAAATCCGTCCCGATATGTTGCGCGATGTCATGTGACATTGCAAGTTTGACATGTCTGCTCTAGATAATCACATACAGGCACTCCTTGACTTAGAACCATTCATTTAGTGATCATTCAAAGTTACAACAGCACTGAAAAAAGTGACTTACAACTGTTTTTCACACTTACACTCATTGCAGCATCCCTGTGGTCACGTGATCCAAATTTGGATGCTTGGTAACTGGCATGTACTAGTTGCAGTGTCTCCGGGTCATGTGATCATTTTTTTGCAACCTTCTGACAAGCAAAGTCAATGGGGAAGCCAGATTCACTTAACAACGGTGTTACTAACTTAACAACTGTAGGGACTGAAGTAACAGGTGTAGCAAGAAAGGTTGTAAAATGAGGCAAAATTCACTTAACAGCAGTCTCGCTAGCAATGGAAATGTTGGGCTCAACTGTGGTTGTACATCAGGGACTACCTGCATATTGTTTCACTTGTGAAATATAAAAGCTAATTTTGGAATAAATGCTATGGCAGAAAAATAAAATAAACAGGTACATGAAGCAGGGCCCGTCTTGACTATGCAACCATCCATCTATCTGAGGATTAAATAAAGATGTTGCAGTGACCACCATCAGTTTCAGTGGATTTTGGCCTATCAGTACAACCCAGGTGTTGACACATGGCGTGCATGTGCCGCTACCTGTGTGACTTGCCACCCTCTGATTGAGTGATTTGGGATCTCAGCCCTGAATCGAGGTCTATCGTCCTCACTCGTGCAAAGCAAAAACTGTTCTATTCTATATTTTGGGGTTTGAAAGGCCACCTGTCACTCATAAGAGTTGTTAAGGCACCAGACTAGGAACCGGGAAACTATGAGTTCTAGTTCTGTCTTGGTCATGAAAGCCAGTTGGGTGACTTTGGGCCGGTCAATCTTTCTCAATCCAACTCACTTCACAAGGTTTTTGTGCATAAAATAGGAAAAGGAAGGAATATAGGTCTGTCTGCTGCCTTGAGTTATTTATAAAAAATAATAAAGGCAGGATAAAAATAAATAAAGTCATTGCCTTCAATTGTTTCATTGAAAGTTCTGAGTTATTTGGATCAGGCAAGCCAAAACTTGACAGTTCATTCATATGAGGAACTTCTACATCTTGCAGAAAACTAAGTTAATTATATTGATGCCTTGCACAATGTTGTAATAAAGGGAGACTTGTCAGCACTGCTCTCTAAAAGAAGCATGCTCTTATGACTACTTGAATTCTCCTTTATTACTCAAGTATTCTGCATTTCTTTTCAACTAAAAGTATTATGAAATCCCAAAGTGTAGAAATTAATAGAAGTTCAGATGCATATAAAAATATGCAAATGTATACTTGTGGGGAAAAAACCCATGTATTTGGATATACTATTTCAAAAACAAAGAAACGAGAAAGAACATTTCACTACTATAATGAAATTATTTTTTTGCCAAGCCACTGAGTATTCAGACTTACTTGCTTGTTTGTTCCATACACAATCTATGGATCATTTATTATCAAAGAACTCAAGTGCATTGGGTCTCCCCCGCCCTTAGCTTTATCCTCATAACAACCTTGCAATTGAGGTTAGGCTGAGAGATAATGGTTGCATTCAGCTGCTATTATATGGCAAACCAAAATTATAAGTTTATCGTGAGTGAGGAATAAACATATTCAGACTCCAAGTTCTGCTAGACTCTTCCTTCCAGCAGGATTAGCTAAATGAACCAGAATAGTCCCAAACAGTCTAGAGGGCAAAAAAACACTAGTGGTGACATGATAGCAGTATTCCAGTATTTGAGAGGCTGCTGCAAAGAGGAGGGGGTCAACTTATTTTCCAAAGCACCCAAAGGCAGGAGAAGAAACAACGGGTGGAAACTAATCAAGGAAAGAAGCAACCTGGAATTAAGGAGAAACTTCCCTACAGTGAGGACAATTAACCAGTGGAACAGCTTTGCCTCCAGAAGTTGTGGGTGCTTCATCCCTGGAGGCTTTTAAGAAAAGACTGCTTAAGCAGGGGGTTGGACTAGAACAGTGGTTCTTAACCTGAACCTGGGCGATATCGCCCCCCAGGGGGTGATTTCATTTTTCAGGGGGCCAAGGAACGAAAAGGGGCGATGCGGGGGTGAAGGAACAAAAAGGGGGCGATATGGGGGCAATGGAGTGAGAAGTTTTGGGGACATTTTTGAGCCTTTCCCTGCGGCTCTGAGCATCCTCCGCCATTTGCAGAGAGAGACAGAGACAGAGAGAGGCACTTGTGCTTCTCTCTCTCTCTCTCTCTCTCTCTCTCTCTGATTTGCCCCCTCGCGGGGCTCCTGATTGGCCCTGCGCCTGGGTGCCCAGCCCCCTGGGAAAAGCGTGGCCAGGAAGACCCTTTCCCTGGCTGGCCCCGTTTGAGGTGCACATGGCCGGGGAACTGCGCGGGGAAGCCCCGGGATCCCCACTGGGAGCAGCCTGCCAGAGCCTCAGCTGAGCGGGCCAGCCTTCCTACAAGCCAAGGCTCTGAGGTAGAGCAGCCCCTGCGATCCCTAGCCGCAGGACTGTTGGCCCAGATGGCTGGGAAGGTGCGCCAGAGTCCCGGCTGCTTTGTCGGCAAAGAATGTGAGGTGCGCAGAAGATGGGGGGAGAGAAAGGGAGGGGGAGGCATTTTCCAACCAGCAGCAGAAGACCCCCAGCCGGACCCACGGGAGCACCTCCTCCTGGGGCCTGGCGCCGGCTTCCTTGCCCTCCTCCTCCTCCTCCCCTTCTTCCTCCTGCTGCCCCCCAGGCGGCAGTCCCAGCTGGGCTAGCGGCCGGTGGAGGCATCGCTCCCTGGGCGATGCTGGTGGGTTGCGGATCGCCGGGAGCACCGCACAGTGTGGAGCAGTCCCAGCTCCTCCAACATAACGGACCTACCGGCAGCATGGGAGGCTCCAGAGTTGGTCCTGGTGGGAGGCGGATCATTGCCCTGGTTCTGACCGAGGACACCGATGGCGCAGGAGAAGGTTTGGCGATGCAGCTGACAGGGGGTATTCTGTGAATGCCCTGCGACTTAAGCCCAGGGACACCGGCAACACGAGGGGAGGCTTGGCGATGCAGCTGACGGGTGGGGCATTCCACAGATGCCCCGTGGCCCCGACTTGAACCCAGGGACAGCAGTGGCACATGGGATGGCCTGCCAATGTGACCATGAGCCGAGGTGTCCCTGCAGGCCCGGCGGGCAGTGGAGCTGGGTGCCTCCAGTGGCGACAGGGGGTCTTCTGCTGCCTCCTCCCCCCTCCCCATCCCTTCAGTGCCCTCTGCCTTTTGTTCTCTCTCTCTCTCTCCTCACCTGAAGAAAGAAGGAGGGAGGGAGGGAGAGGAAAGAGAGAGAAGGAGAGGGGAAAGGGAAAAAAAGAGAGAAAGAGAGAGGAAAGAGAGGGTAAGCGCAGGTCTCTCTCTCTCTCTCTCTCTCTCTCTCTCTCTCTCTCTCTCTCTCTCTCTCACGCACGCACACACACACACACACACACACTGAGTGGGGGAAGAGGACTGGCAGACCAAAGGCAGAAAGAGGGAGAGAGAGGGAGGGAGGGAGAGAGACCCTTTTGACGTCTAAAATGAAGATAACACTGAAGATATATATATAATAAAGGTAAAAAAGGATATATGCAGTGTTATCTTCATTTTAGATGTCAAAAGGGTTTTGCAGTTCTCAGTGTTTTGTTTTCAGTGGTCATTACATTTAAGTGTCTTGAATAAATAAGATAATAATGAAATACATGTATCACAAAGGAATAAAGTGATGGGTGGCACCAAAATTTTTCACACAGTTGAGATATGGGAAAAAGACTGGAAATAAATTATTGGCATCATATGTTCTGATGACAATTTTAAAGAAAACAAAAAAAATATTTGCATAAATTGAAGGATTATTTCCTATGTTGTGATTGAGAGGTTATGTTGGGGGAGAGGGGCAATGACAACTTCCTCATTGGCTCAAGGGGGCGATTCGTTCAAAAAGGTTAAGAACTTCTAGTCACTAGAAGATGTCCAAGGTCCCTTCCAGCTCCATTTTGATTGAATTAGACTATATGGATCTGGCTTATTTCTCTTTAATATGCCAAAAATGTTGCAAAAGAGAAATAGTTTCTAAAGAGAGCGTTGTACTTCTATAAGCGTGGAAGAGATTTTTCTATGAAAAGAAAGAACAAGCTAAATGCTCTGACCACTTCATGCATTTTTAAAAGTAAGTGAATCCTTTCTGCCTCTAAAAGGAACCAGTGAATGTCTGTCAGGCTCTCTCTTTCTCTCACTCTCAAAGTCTAGAGGAAAAACCTAGCAAAATGAAAATCTGTCTCTCTAAAGTGGGCAGCAAACCAGACCCGATTTACACCAATCTGCATATTCGTAATTAAAGCGAGATTAGATCTTATAGCCATTCATGGGGGGAGGCGGGGAGGCGATGGGGGTAAGGGAGGGATTAGTGCTTTTCTGATGTGAGACTATCTAAGAAAATAACTCAATCATCTCAAATTATGCCATATGGAGAAGAGCATGACTCCTCTCCCATGTTATTTGGTTTTTTTAAAAAATACCCAAACTTCTGGGGATTGTTGTTTGATCAAAATAAATATAAATAACACATAAATCTATGAAACTTTTCAATCGAGTGTAGGTATCTAACCCTGAGGCCGAAATGAGAAAATATGTGTTGTGATGTCATGATGCACTGGAGTGCTGCACACTAGTAGATAAGGAGTGGACTTTGTGCCAGGATAATGTGAGGCATATTTTGGCACTTATCTCTCTACCTGTTCTCCTTCTGCCCCTATACCGATATCTTCTAGTCCTTTTCCAAGTCAGAATAGCTGCTCTGCCATTGATGGATTATTTTCTTTACTATTGTTCCTGAAAGATGAAAAATCACTTCAACTCAGATTCTTCTGCTGCTTGGTACATATTCCAAATTCTACCCAAACTTATTGTCACCTAAGAATGAAGAAGCAAATCAATGTTTATCCATTTATCCACTCGCCTCATCGAGATCATTCATCAGGGGTAGGATGTGATTGTATCCTCAGCTTTGCAAGCAACCACCCCACCGCACTCAAAAGAAGCTGTGTCCAGACCCTCTTCAGAAGGGCCAAGACACACTGCAACACTACAACACTAAGAAAAGCAGAAGAAAAACAGCTGCTTGACATCTTTCTCCATAATGGCTATCCAAAAAACTTTGTATTCTGACACACAGCACCCAAACCACAACACACCACATAGCCAACCACCACACAAAAACTAACCCTACCATACACAAAAGGGGTGTCAGGAATGACAGCCAGAATTCTCCAACCTCTAGGAATAGCAATAACCCACAAACCCACACTCCACCAGGAATTATCCAGAACCAAAGACAAGATACAGAAAGATGAAAGAAACAATGTAATCTGCAAAATAAACTGTAATGATTGGAACCACTTCTATGTGGGACAAACATCACTTCAATTAAAAACCAGGATCCACAAACACTGGCTAGCAGTCGAACACCACAATCCCAAATCCTTAATCTCTACCCACACCTGATGTAACTTCTCCATCACAAGACCCATCACAAGCCTCTCACTGATGACTCACACCTAACTCATCACAAGACCCTCACTTGACCCACCCACACCTGAAGCCCTTATAAACAGAACACTGACACAGACATCCCCTAAACGCCACTGAAGATGTTACCTAGCTTGGTAACAAAACTTCGGAAAACAACCCACAAGCTCAGAGAACAAACCTTCACCCTCATGTAATTGTAGGTAGGATTGATTTTGACAGACAACAGAGAGAGATGCTGCTGCCTATGGAACCAATCAGACAAGATGGGGTAGAACTCGCAAAGCCGTGATGGTGCAGTGGTTAGACTGCAGTGTTGCAGGCTAATTCTGCCGACTGCCAACAGTTCGATTCTGACTGTCTCAAGGTTGACTCAGCTTTCTATCCTTCTGCGGTCAGTAAAAAGAGAGCCCAGATTATTGGGGACAATATGCTGACTCTGTAAACTGCTTAGAGATGACTGTAAAGCACTGTGAAGTGGTTATATAAGTCCAAGTGCTATTGCTATTGCTTAACAGTCAGAGAAAGAAATTTAGGAAGGACCCACACTAATGGATCAGGCTGTTAAAAGCGACAGTGGGAGATTTGTATTTTCAGATTTGCAAAATTATGTTAATGTAGCATTGACAAGAAAGTAGAATTAGCTCATCTGGCTGAGTTTCCTGCCTGGTTTACCTGGCAGGGCTGACAAAATGATGGTTGTGACTGTACAGTTAAAGTCTGCCTGCGTTTGTCATGCACTGTGATGCATATATAAGGGAGGGGGTGCCACAAGCTGCACAATCACTTTGACTTTTTTTACTCCTTCCTGTGGACACCCTGTCCCTTTATTTTTGTTGCTTTCTGCCTTTTGTATTGAGAGAACTGAATAATTTCTTCACTAGAACTGATAACAAGTTGAGTAATTTTTTGTTTTTGCTGTTCTTACTGGCATGTATTTTATAGTTTGTCTAGATGTCTTCAAAGGGAGGAAAGCCTGAAATTGAGTCCCATGGCAGTGACATTTTTTCCTCCGTCATCTGACAGAAATGATGAAAAGAGGAAAGTTTTATCTTAAACCAATGAATAAAACATGAGCGATGCATTTAAAAGAATTAGATTTGATGGGTGTGCTCCAAATCTCTGCTGATACAATTCCAACTAGAACGGATAACACAGATAACATGACTTCCCAATTAGAAAAGGGGAAATGCTATTGAAAATGCTCTAATGAAAAACCTTTAAAAAGTTAATTAAGCATTGTATTCACTAAGCTTATGCATTAGGAAACATGATCATACCGGATCACTGAAGATTTAGAAAAAGAGTATTCCTATTACCTCTCTAGATTTCCTTATGTAAGACACTTGCTCTGTCTGAAGATATTTATTTACAAGAGGGAACATTTTTGGGAACAGGTCCAGATAGCCTTAGGTCTTCCATTCAAAGGTTTTGAGATTTACAATTAAGATATATCCTTGGAAGAGCTCAATCAGCTTAAGGTAAAGCTTATGGTTGCTGTGAATGGTTTGTACATGCGTTTCGTTCTTATTTGACACATGTTTTGTTTTGCAGATTGCTAGATTTTTTACCAATGTTTTTTTTCATTATTATTATGAATTGGGATTTGGGTTCTCCTGTTCTAACCAACCTGTTAGTTGTAAGATTAGCTGCTATATTATTTTAATAAGTATCATGAGCATCAGAGAAAGATATTACTTCTGATTATTCAATAAAGACTATGGAGGACAGACGTGCTTCTTCTATGCTAAAAAGTTGGTCGGAAAAAGCAATGCTTGGTTATGTAGAATCGTCATACTGTCTCATGGAAATGCAGTGTTCCTTTTGATAGCATCTCTCAGAGCGTTTTTTTTTTCTTTATCATATTATAGGATGTTCACATCTGCCTAAAAAATTGAGAGAGAATATTCCCATGATGCAAATATTTTTATCACAACTTCATTCGTTGATGGGGGAATCCATGGGATGACTTTTTTTTAAAAAAAAGTACCGTAGCTAAAGCATCTGTAAAAGCCATCAAATTTTTAAATTCTAAAATTAATTTAGAGTTAATTTAACCTCTTTTTTAATTTTTCAGTCCCATTATTTTTCCATCCTTTTTTCCATAATGTTTAATCCCCCTCCTCCAATGCTGATTGCTGAAATTGGCGTGGCTTGGATTTATCTGCTAGCTGGCCTGCCCCTATAAAAACTTATTTTTCTCTGGAGCTTGGGGCAGAACCAAGACTTTTGCTATTAGTAATTGAAGGGAGTTTGGGTTGTAGTCATTGGTTGTCCCATCCCTTTCTCTGATTTCTGTTTTATTGATTCGACAGATGTTTGAAATGTAACATCCCTTTCTGAGCTCTAAGCTTTGCTTTCAGCTAGAACCAGGGTGAAGGTCTTTGCTGCTAGTAGCTGAAGAGCTTTAGCTTGTTTAGCAGCTGTGCTGATATGTGGACTTTGATCCTTCCTTCAAGCCTGGAGAGAAGAATTGCCATTAATAAGGTTCTTTGGCGTGCAATCTTGCTTTTTGCTCTAGGTAAATACATTTATTCAGCCGCCTAGGCACAGTAGTCTTGCTGTGTTAGCTTAATGTTGGATGATTTTATAGCAGTGGTTCTCAACCTTTTTAATGCCGCGACCCCCCAACCGGTCGTAAGTCGAGGACTACTCAACCGGTCGTAAGTCGAGGACTACTCAACTGGTGCAGCTCTGTTTGCAGAATGGGACTCAGCAGGGCAGAGACAGCCTGGACAATTCCTACTGGCTTTTGAAAGCCAATAAAATTAGACTCTATTCAAGAGAGTCTATTCTATTGGCTTTCAAAAGCCAATAGAATAAAAGGGAGTAGCACAGCTAAGGAAAAGGGGGGGGGAAATGGCGGACTGCGTTGTTTGGCGACCCCCATGAAATGGTCGTTCGACCCCAAATGGGGTCCCGACCCACAGGTTGAGAACCACTGTTTTATAGAATAACAGAGTTGGAAGGATCTTATAGGTCATCTAGTCCAACTCCCCACGCACATTTCTGACAGATGGCAGTCCAGTCTCTTCTTGAAAGCTTCCAGTAATGAAGCTCCCACAACTTCTGAAGGCAAACTGTTCCACTGGCTGATTGTTCTCACTGTCAGAAAATTTATCCTTATTTCTAGTTAGAATCTCTCCTTGATCAGTTTCCATCCATTATTCCTTGTCTGGCTTTCAGGCAAGGAATTTTGCTCCAGCTTCTGACCCATTTTCTTTGATTAAAGAAAAAGAAAGAATCTCACTGAATGATTCAGGTGGACTTGAAAAGGAGGATCATATGCAAGGAAATCTATGCAAAGGAATTTCCTAAGCAAACCTCTAATACCAGGTATTTGTCTATATATGTTCAGACTCCTCATACAGAAATTCAGATGGCTCTGGAGTTAAATGGGATATAAGTTATAGATGAGAATTCAACAGCTTCTTAAAGTCACATAGGGTGTGGTGGGCAACTATGGCCTCTTTATGACCTGTGGACTTCAACTCCCAGAATTCCTGAGCCTGCCATGCTGTTGAAATCACAGGTTGTAAAGTTGCCCACTTCTGACCTAGAGTATCTAAACTTTGCTTGCTAATATAAGACATTGACACTGTTCGAATGTAGAGATTGGGTCTCCATGTAACATCTGAAATCATACTTTCACTGATAAAAGTGCCATTGCTAGCTGTGCCTGATTGGTAGCATAGAATCCAGAATCAGTCTCCAGAAATCCTCTGCTGAGCAAAGGAGTGCAGGCATAGCTTTTTAGGAGGTACCCATTTGAGGAAGACAATGTGGATTTTTAAAATGTTTTAATAGGAAGAAAAAGGTCATACCCTTGGATCATGGTGTCATTTAAAATATAGTATGTTGATTTAAGCTAACACCTGTGAAAGCCTAATTTTGGTTATACACACTTGGGCAATTAGGAACTGTAAGGATTCCTTCAACGGAAAAACAACTTTGATGAAAAATTTGCATCAGCTTTCATGCCTCCCTCTAGAGTGAGATGGGGCTATGTAAAGTTTATTAGGAGGCAGAAAAGGAGTACTGAGTTAAAAGCTAAGCATGTGTTAAAGGGCAAGTAGCTGTAAATACCTGTTGTTCTCTAAGAGGCATAAATTATTTGTTGAAACTGCCCTTCATGAGGGAATTATGTTCCATCTTCCATGCTGAGAAAAAAGCGGGTGTAGGATATCATAATCAATGTCAGGCAAAAAAGGATATAAACCTTTCCCTTATCTAAAGAGGAGACATGAAACAGAAAAGAACATGCCTCTTCATACTTGGAGGTAGGCCATCACCTTAGAATGTCCTGGAGAAGGAGTAATTATGAAACCTCTTTTCATACCAGTTGTACCCAAAGAGCCATAGGAATTATAACGATCCTATTTGGATCCTAATAGCTAACAATGCAAAGCCTTGGCTAAGGGAAAAGACTAATCTAGAGCAGTGGTTCTTAACCTGGGCGATATTGCCTCCCAGGGGGCGATTTCGTTTTTCAGGGGGGCGATGGAACAAAAAGGGGCGATGCGGGGGCAAAGGAATGAAAAGGGGGTGATATGGGGGCGATGGAGTGAGAAGTTTTGGGGACACTTTTGAGACTTTTTCGTACAGTGAATTGCTGTATATCTGTCATACAAAAGCATCAGATCGCTCACTATTAGTGGATTGAATTGTGTTTTTAAATGTTCCTCCAGCTAGCTTCAGTACAGAACGCCGTACATATGTAAATACGCATCACTTATCTTCATGCGCTTTGCGCAGCAGCCTCTACCTGTACAGTGGCATGACATTGGCCAGAATGGGCAATGATGGAGGGGGAAGCGCTTCTTTCGAAACATCACATGCTGAGTGGCTGTCCCCTGTGACATCAGCTGTAATGTCAACGTAACTATTGAAACTAGGTTTATCGACGTCCACGTGTGTTTTTCTAGTGTTCCAGTGCAGTCGAAAATTTAATTTGCAGGTAGTGCCTTTCATTTCAAGGACCTCTCAACATGGCCAAGAAGAGGAAGTGTCACCAGTATTCGACGGAATACCTAAAATTGGGATTCATTCCATCTCCTTCCAATGTACAGCTTCCATTTTGTCTTCTTTGTGAGAAAACATTTTCAAATGAAGCGATGAAGCCTTCCTGACTGAAAGACCATTTGGTAAGAATTCATTCAGATAAAGCCGATGAACTGGCATCGTTTTTCCAATCCTTAAAGGCCAAGTTTGAGGGTCGCAGCACTATTGGGAAGTTATTTGGAAAATCGTCACTCAACGCCAACAAGGGACTCATTTGTTCCTATGAAGTATCTTTGTTGATAGCAAAATGTGGCAAACCTCACACTATCGGAGAAATGCTGATTTTACCAGCAGTGAAACAGATTGTTGCCACCATGTTGGGGCCCAGCGCAAGCACTATCACGCAATCGATTCCTTTGAGCAATGACACCGTATCAAAAAGAATTGATGAAATGGCTGCTGATGTGGAAGAAAGGGTTATTGACACCTTGAAAAATACAGAATTCATGATGCAGATTGACAAATCAATGGTTCATGAAAATGAAGCCTTGTTGTTGGCTTTTGTCACATTTTCAGAGTTACGGCTACGAAGCTTTTTGGGTGAAAATGAGGAACACTTACCCAATATTGTGGGAGGAAGTTAAGTTGCTTCTTTTAGCCTTTCCTTCCACTTAATGGAGAGAGGCTTCAGCACCGTCCAACAGATCCTTTCTAAGTCAAGGAACATGTTGAAGATCTCTGAGCGCGGTGATTTAAGAATGCGATTAACAAAAATGGTTCCAGACTTCAAGAAATTGGCATCAGCTCACCAAGCCATTGATGTTCTCTTTTTTTGCTCTTTGTGTACATACATTTTTTTCCTTAATAATTGTCTGAGCTTTTATCATTGTATTTGCTTGCATTGGATTTCACGTTCCAGTTTGAGTTTTCGGCTTTGTTTTCGAATTTTTGTTGTGCTCTGTAAAACATTTTGTGTGTCTCTTTGTATTGTACTTTTTTAGCAGGCACTCCAGTTCGATATTATATTTTTGTGTGTGTCTTTTTAATCCTTTTTACAGTGTCCATGACTATGTATACTTTCCTCGAATCTTAATTTAGTTTCAAAGTTTTTGTCTTGAAATTCTTAATTCCTGCATTGCAGTTTGTTCTTATGCCCTTTTTATATTTCTTTTTGCTTCTTAAATTTTACTTGTAATTTAATCATTAAATGTTACTGTTTTACTTTTCAGGCATTTCACTTTCTTGCAATTGAATTTTGTTTCCAGTGGTCATTACATTTAAGTGTCTTGAATAAATAAGATAATAATGAAATACATGTATCACGAAGTTTAGGAATAAAGTGACAGGTGGCAGCAAAATTTTTCACACAGTTGAGATATGGGGAAAAGACTGGAAATAAATTATTTGCATCGATATGTCCAGATGACAATTTTAAGAAAACAAAAGAAGTGTTTGCACAAATTGAAAAATTATTTCCTATGTTTTGATTGAGAGGGGGGCGATGACAACTTTCTCATTGGCTCAAGGGGCAATTCGTTCAAAAAGGTTAAGAACCACTGATCTAGAGCAATCTAGTAGATTTTCTCCTAGATTCCATTCTCATAGAAAGGCTCTCCATTCTCAGGGTAGAATTTCCCCTTCTCAACATAATAGAGATTCTTATATCCCCCAAACTAGCCAGAAGGAAAACTAGCCATAAGAAAGTCTGGATCCAAAAGAAAGACCCCACCATATTTTAAACCCAAGGTATGGAGTATGGACACTCCCAGTCCAAATGCAAGCAGGGGGCACACAATCAGAGGTCCAGCTATATTAGTCTCCTTAAAGTGGAGTTTGTTACACAGAAATATTAGGCCCAGCTAATCTGAAACAGGACAGCTGTAGTACTTGATCCTTTATCATCACAAATATTTATGTTCCCCTTTCCAGATCAAGATTTTCTTTAACACACCTGGGGATCTGTTTTTGAAGCAGATGAATTCATTTAAGCTGAGCTGCTTTATGATGTTGGTTGGAGATTTTAATGCCAGGGTGGAGAATTATAATTTCAGCAACTCTGGGAGCTGATGAAGAGGGTCTTTTTTTTTCTTTCTTTCCAATATATCAATTGTAAAATGAGCATATTAATAAACGTGGACTAGAGTTACCTAGGCTTCCGTACAAAAGAAATTACTGTATACTGAATGGGAAAAGGCCTAGTAAAGTACCGTATATTCCGGCGTATAAGACGACTTTCTAAACACTTAAAATCTTCGCAAAAGTGGGGGGTCGTCTTATACGCCGGAAAAATATTACTCAGCAAGTTTTCTCTTCCCCCCCCCCTCTCTCTCACTCAAAAAGAGTCCTAGGGTTATTATTAAAACCAGCCGATCAACTAAAGATATCTCTGAGAGTACGATAGGCATTATCTGGCTGTTGTGACGGTAAGATTTCCTGGAGGTTTAATCCCCATTCTATAATGCTACATTGCAAACCGTCTCCTCTCTTCTTCCCTCCCTTTTGCATCCCAATTCCTTGCCCACCCCTCCAGAACTGCGGATTGGTAGTGGCCATCCCCTGATTAATTCATTCAAAGGAAGTAGAAAGGGATGGCCCATGTAATGGGGAAGGGGGGAAAAGAATTGTAGGGTGGTTTTTTTATATAATGAAAACAAACCTAAGCATCTGCGTCCATTCGAGGCACTTTTCAGTGCTTCTTCATGCAAGCTTTTCAGCGTTTACCTCTCACTGCCGGTGAGAGTAGCTTGGGGGAGGCGGAGCTTATGGGTCTGGAAGGGGAGGGGTGTCAGCTAAATTCCTCTCGGAGTTAAGAAGCAGGAATGGAGTGGGGACAGAAAACAGCTACACAATCCTTTTGCCCGAGCTTATGCAAGCAGTTTCTCCCCCCCCTGCCTAAATAAACTTGCATGGTGCATTTGTGGTGTTATTTATGACAGATCCTGGCTGGTCAATCTGGCTCCCATCTATAAGTACTGTAGTGCACTGAGTTTTAATAACAAATTAAAAGGAAAGCATTTACTCCCCCCCCCATTACCTGAAAAGGGGGCAACTTATCACATTTATGGAAATGCAAGTTTTCGAAGGGCGAATGCCTTTCTTACTTAGCTTATTAACTGCTTCCTTTCCTTCTTCCCTAAACATTCTGGCTGTCTCCAATTTCATTCTTGGTAGTGTTGCTTTAAAAAACTGCTGAGAAGTCCTTTTGCAGGCAGGGCAATTTTCATCAAGGTGTGTGTGCGATTGACAAGGCAGAGCCTTTGAAAAACAGGCAGGCTTTCTGCTCACTCAGCTTGGAGAGGCTGTGGAGTATTCGCAGGGTGGAAGACTGAGAGGAGGAGATCCCTGTGTGCAGCCTGTTTGCTCCAAGCCAAAGCTTGCTACTGGGGGGAGGGCAATGGAAGGGACCCAGGGAGTCACACGCATGCCTACATGTGCACGCACACACCCTGAGCTACTCATTTGGACTTACAGGTGGCCAATGAGAACTCAGAAACTGTGCTCCCTTTCCCCCTCCCTCATGGAATTAGCTTGTCCATTTTTTCCCTAGGGCCTATACAGGAGTAGGCAACCTTGGCTCTTTTATGACTCATGGACTTCAACTCCCAGAATTCCTGAGCCAGCATAGCTGGCTCAGGAATTCTGGAAGTTGAAGTCCATGAGTCATAAAATAGCCAAGGTTGCCTACCCCTGGCCTATAAGATGACAGGAAGGGTTGGGCAGGCAGGGAGAGCTGATCCACCCAATCCAAGCAGGCTTTGTATACAACAACCAGCTAAGGTTCATCGCTTGCTGTGATTGGCTGGTTGTTGTATACTGGGTACATACAGTACAGCACCAGTATCTGTACCAGTTCATACAGTACAGCACCAATACATACAGTACAGTATACAAATGTCCAATAGTCAAGACCCTATCATGGCTCCACCAGCAAGAAGAAGGAAATATGAAGCCAGTTTCAAACTTAAAGTTGTAAACTTTGCCATGGAACATAATAACTGCGCTGCTGCAAGACAATATGGAGTAACAGAAAAGATGGTTCGGGACTGGAAGGCAAATGAAAAAGCATTAAAGAGTATGCCAAGGGGTAAGTGTGCATTAAGAAGAGGCACCCCACATTGGCCAGAACTTGAAAAACATGTAGCAGACATGGTGAATGAGCATCGCCAAAACGGTTATGTAGTGACACGAAATAAAATACGTTTGTTTGCACTTCAGTGGGCCAAATCTAACCCAGATCACAGCAACAGATTTAAGGCCACTGCATCCTGGTGTACTAGATTCTTGGAAAGGCATAATATGGTACTGAGGCAAAAGACGAAAATTGCACAAAAATTACCTGCAGATCTTGATAGCAAAGTAATTAGTTTCCATCAATACATAATACAACAGCGCATTAAACATGGCTATGCATTAAGTAGTATTGGAAATATGGATGAAACTCCAATGAATTTTGATATGGTTGGAAATAAAACTGTCCATCAGAAAGGTGAAAAAACAATTTTAATTAAAACAACAGGACATGAGAAGTCCAGTTTTACAGTGGTACTAGCATGCACAGCTGATGGTGCCAAACTGAGACCAATGATTATTTTTAAAAGAAAAACAATGCCAAAACTCAAGTTCCCTGTTGGTTGTTTTGTACATGTGAATGAAAAAGGCTGGATGGATGAAGAAGGGGTAAAGCTATGGCTTGATAATGTATGGAGCAGGCGACCAGGTGGACTTATTCAAAAACGTAGTCTACTGGTGTGGGATATGTTCAGGGCTCATTTAACTCCCAGCACCAAGCAAAAGCTTGCAAGACTAAACACAGATGTGGCAGTTATTCCTGCAGGATTAACATCGTTAGTACAGCCACTGGATGTATGCCTAAACAAGCCATTTAAAGATCGCATTCGAGAACAGTGGAATGAATGGATGGTTAGTGGCGAAAAGTCATTCACAAAAGGAGGAAACATGCGTGCTCCACAATTGGATGTTTTGTGCAAGTTTGTCATAAAAGCCTGGAATGATATTGATGCAGAAACAATAATCAAGTCTTTCAAGAAGTGTGGCATATCAAATTCATTAGATGGTATGGAGGACGACTACTTGTGGCAAGATGAAGAGGAAGCCGAAGCTGAGACCACACCATCTGATACGGAATTCGATCCATACGATGACTGCCTTGCAAATGTATCACAAGATGTCATTGATATTTTTATGATATCAGATGATGAACAGGATGATTTTAAAGGCTTTTAAAGGGAAAGTATCATGCCAGCAAAACCTATAAAAATAGCTTGCAGTTATGATGGGCGTTGCTGACTCGCCAGGGACTTGCCCGGCACTTGCTCTCTCTATTGTTTGTTATCTTCCTCCTATCATCATCAGTTCCAGTTTGGTTGACAGCTTAGAAAACAAATAGCATGGCAGCTCCCATGGGTTTATTGTCTTATCCTTCCTTTCAGCTTTAGAGTGAATTAGGAAAAGTTTAATCACTTGCACTGTTTTATGTTTACATGTTTGATGACAAACAGCCTTATGTTTATAAGTGACAGTTTTCCTGCTAAGTACCTTTATGCCATAAGCATTTGAATTAAAATTACCATATTGAAATCAAATCTGATGTTTTTTAATTTTTATTTGGTGTGCGTTGAAAGAGGGGTAGTCTTATACGGCGAGTATAGCCCAAACTCTATATTTTAACTGGAAAAGTTGGGGGTCGTCTTATACGCCCAGTCGTCTTATACGCCGGAATATACGGTAAATAGGAATTTTACATTTGTTACACCAGGGGGAACCTGTGTGACAGAGGGTCAGGCCATTTGTTTATACAATGGCTACCTTGATTTATAAACTTTTAAACGTTTTGTCAGTTTAAAGTTTCATATATTCAAATTTGGCATCTTAGCAGTGTATTAGATGTGTTTGATGAAGCAGGGTTTATCTGTCCTGGACAAAGCTGACTATATGAGATTGTCTTATATAACTTTAAATAAAGCAAAGGTTAACTGCTGTTAACAGTTTCATTAGATGAAGGGAAGCTTTAGGTAAAATTTATTGACAAAACTAATTATTCTTTTAAACATTACTTGTAATGTTTTTTTAAAAAAAAATTTTATTGAATAACAAAAAAAGAAAAAAAGATTAAAAACATTGAACATGGTAAATCAGATTTGACATACATCACAGTTCATATTCACAATTAATTACTAATGAAAAATCTATACAATAACATCACTCTTATCTCAATCTTAACTTATCTCATTACAATAACTTCCATATTTTCCCCTCCACCATCTATAGACTTTGTTCCAAATTTGGTAAAAGTCCGTTTCATCCTGATTTTTAAATCTTTTAATTAACCTATCTAATTCTGCGCAATGCATAATTTTATGAATTAAGATTTCCTCACTAGGTATAGCCGTAGCTTTCCAATTTTGAGCAAAAACAATTCTTGCCGCTGTAACCACATGAGTGAATAAATACATATCTTCTTTACTAACATTTTCTTCAAGAATTCCTAACAACAATGTCTCAGGCTTATACTAAATGTTTTGCATACTCATTTCTGTTATCCATTCCCAAACCATACGCCAATATACTCTGGTTTCTCTTCAGATCGTATAAATCTTTCGCCTTTTTTTACTTGTATGGAAATGTTAATTGGATTGCAATTTTTATTTTTTTCCTAAAATCTAAAATAATAATATAGTACTATATTTATAAAATATAAAAATAAATTATATCAATATCAGAATCAATGATAAAATCAGTAACTTTTATTGGAGAGAAGTATGCAATAAGGCTGTGCAATACTATGGATTTCATCTGGACAAAGTGTTTCAGACTGCATAGGATCATAGTGTGAGAACTTCTATGGCTATTAAAGCAGCCGGGTCATGGAGATGCTATAAGGAGGCTTCTCTACAGCATCCCACACATTCCAAAGGACCTCTTTGAAATTAAATCCAAAGTATTACAAGCCGTGGTGTAGAGCTGCATTTTCTCCTCTATTTTCTGTTTTTGGAATCTTTAAAACATTCCACCTAGTGAGAATTACGCTTTGGCTTATGCAGATAAGTATAAAACAGTCTTTTTTTCAAGATAGTATTTTGGAAATTGCTAAATCCAATTCTGCAAAACCAACACAAATGTAATTTATTTTTGGAATCCTTTCTTAGTATAATATGTTCTTGTTCAGTTGTCAATCACATGTGACTTTTCGTGATCTGATAGACATAGTTTTTTTTTTTTTAAGGCTGCTTGTCAATAAGTACTTTTATAGGCTCTGGTAAGCTCCTGCTTATGTCATTAGTGACAACCTCAAGCCATCTGTCAAGCTTTTTCCATTGTCTTTGGTTTTTCTAGATATCAGGGTCTTCTCCAATTACTGTTACTTTCACAATATGGTGAAGCTGTAGGTAATGAAGCTCCACCTTTATTATTAGTCAGCAGTCTGGTGTTGCTTCATCTAGTAATAAATGGTTTCTTCTTCTTGCTATTCAAGGTAGTCTCCATAATTTTCCTTAGCAACACAGATCCAAGATATTGATTTTCTTCTGCCTTTCTGATGACCCTGTTACACAACCATATGCTAAGATCAGAAAGACAATGGCCTTGACAGTTCATGCCTTTGTTATCGATTTGATGTCTCTCTACTTTTACATAGTCTTCCCCCACAAATGTACTCCTCTTCAATTGCAGTCCTCAGATTCTTTGGGTTGCTCATTTCAATACATCTCCTTACCTTCTCTGGAATTGGATTATTAGTCATGTAAATATTCCCTTGTTGCTGTTGCCTTTTGCTCCTTGTCTTTCTATAACAATTTTCAGGGTATCAATCAAGACCATAACTATTTTGCCTTCTTTTGTTTTTTTTCCCCCAGCATAAAGCATTTTATGAGTGTTTCATCTTTAATCATATTGTGAATTTTAGTCAAGAATTCTTCAGGCACTTTGTTTATTAAATCTATTCCATTATTTGCTCTTTATCTTTGCCATGTGCTCATTTGGAATATTGCTGAGATGGTACCTTCATGATTCTTTTTGTTTACTTTAATTTAAAATGAAGTTTGGGAAAAAATGTTCATGCTCTGAGCCACAGTCAATTCCAGATCTTATTGTTGACTGAATAGAGTTCCTCTATTTTGCTTATAAATTTAATGTTGATGCAGTTCATCTGATATGTCCATGTACATAGTTGTCTTATAAGTTGTTAGAAAAATGGCATCAAATTATACTGTCATAACTATTAGTTCATCTTGTGATTAATTTTCTGTACCTTATTGTTAGTTATTTCAGTTGTTAGTCTGTTTTGTATTTTAACATTCTATTTGCCTATGTTTAGTACAATTGTGTATGTGTGCATTTTATTGGTAAAATATTGGAAGTCATCAGAATACTTAGCATTTTCTACATCTGTGGTTGGAGCATAGATTTGCATTATTATATTGAAAAGAGAGCAGGTTTTGTGTAGTGATTAGGAAATCAGGCTAGAAACTGGGAGATGGTGAATTGTAGTTTTCTAGTTCTGTCTTGGGAACAAAGCCAGTTGGGTGACCTTGGGCCAGTCACTTTCTCTCAAGGAGGAGGCAAGGAGGCAAGCCGCTTCTGAAATACCTTGCCAAGAAAACTGCAGGGTCTAGTCCAGGGGTAGGCAACCTTGGCTCTTTTATAACTCATGGACTTGAACTCCCAGAATTCCTGAGCCAGCATGGGAGTGGCCTACTGGGTGGGCATGGCCAGCTCTACATAGTTCGTGTCAAGGGGACCTGTGGGGGCCTGGGCAGGAGTGGGACAGATCTGAGGGTCTCTGGAAGAAGGGGATGGGACCAGGGCAAGTGTCAAGGCATGGTCCACTGGAGGAGCCTCACTGTTCCTCTCAGGCCATGCGGGGGGGACTGGATGGTGGTGCAGGCTGCCCAGAGGTCAAATGCCCAGCCTGGCCCTTGAGCACCCGTGGCACCAAGCCCAGCCCCACTTCCCCAAGGGAGCACCCAGCTGCACTTACCTCCTCCTCAAGGCTGCTCTGCTGTGCTTGCTCTCCCTAGCCAAGTTGCTCATGATGGTATGAGGGCAAAGTCAGAGGGAGGCCCATTCCCTCTCCATGGGTGTAGACCCGGCTTTGTATCCAAAGCTTCCTTAGCAATAGGATGGGAGACCCCCCAGGATAGGCCAGGAGGAGGGGGGAAGGGGATGGTGAAAGGGCAGCAGGGCAGAACTAAGGCAGGAGTTCCCTCAGACCCTCTCTCTCCTTCTTTCCCTCTTTCCTTCCTTCCTTCCTAAGTACAGAGTGGTGGGAAAATATTTCAGATGAGGGAGGGAGAAAAACAGGCAAGAAATGCAGCTGGGGAGGTGTCACCCTTTGTGAGGAATGAAGAAATGCATCATCATCTGGAAGTAGCCAGCACATGGCCCTCGCCTACGTCACATATCTGGCTTGCCGGGCTCTGGGAGAAGGGATGCCATGAGCAGCGTGAGAGTCAACATTACCTGCACAATGCAGCCCAGCCCCCAGCCTGCCCGGTCTCGGCAGGCAGTGGGGCGCTCTCCTCACAGCGCCAAGAGGCTGAACCGGGCAGCACAAATCCAAAAGGAAGCTCATCAGCTTTGCACCTTGCTGCCTGGTGAAACTGGGCAGACTGGGAGCTGGGCAGCCTCACGCTTCTTTTTGGATTTGTGCTGTCCAGCTCAGCCTCTCAGCGCTGTGAGGAGAGCGCCCCACTGCCTGCCGAAACCGGGCAGGCTGGGGGCTGGGCAGCATCGCGCTTCTTTTTTCATTCACGCCGCCCAGTTCAGCCTCTCAGCGCTGTGAGGAGAGCGCCCCGCTGCCTGCTGAAACCCCTCCCCATGAAGAGAGATAGGTGAAATAGGCGAGGGCCATTTGCTGGCCACTTCCAGGTGATGGTGCATTTCTTCATTCCTCACAAAGAGTGATACCTCCCCAGCATGCACCCAGGAGGCAGAGCTGATGCAGCAGGGGCTGGTTCCTTGCTGTTTCCAGACCGCCTTGTGGAGCTAAGACTGAATGCGTTTCAGCATAGATGGCCACCACAAAATTGTACATTGGCTCCTGGCCAGCCTGGGCCTGGGGTAAGGTAGAGGGGGCCATTCCCTCACTGTTTCCAGGATGGCTTCGTGGGCCACATGAAACAACTTCGCAGGCCGCATCCAGCCCCCAGGCCTTGTTTTGACATGTCTGATCTATATCCATCTATATACACACATGAACACACACAGCCTCTCTCTATTTCTTATACTGAGTTGATAGCAGACAATTTATATAACAACATTTAGGAACCAAGGGAGAAACCAACAATAACACTAACAGACTACAAGGCAGATTAAATGATACAATTCAGGTTTTTTTCATTTCTTGCCTCCTGCACATCCTGAGGGCTGTCCAGACTATTGGGTGAAGGAACATATTGTATTAAGGGGGAAGGGTAAAGTGGACTGCTACTATTATTTCCCTCAAATTTACCCTCTAAGCAAGGAAAGACAAGAGACTGAAGTTTGTCTCCTTTTATCCCTTATGTGAATAGAATGAGCATCTGCCCAGGAGTTCTCTGGTAGCATCTTGTTTGTAGTTGGCTCCCATGAATGCCTGCATAATGAACTTCATGGCAAGCTTGTAGCACTCTCTCATACTGCATTAGATTTTTTGGGGGGTGGGAGTCAGGGGCACAAGGAAAAAGCAGGGTACCATCCCAAGTAAGAAAAAGCAGAAGGAACACAAGAGTCATCATTTAAAATGTACATGATGATATTTAATATACACAGTTGTGTCAACAATGCAAATAAAATGTATTTTGATAAGCTAATGAAATTATCAAGCTCGTTTTCAGATTTTTATATGTCTTTTTCTAGTATGAACTGTCTGATTTAACTGGGATAGTTGTAGTCTCCCTGCCCCTCTGGATGACCTCATCATTGCGCTCAAAATTGTGGGGTTAAAATGTAAAGTAGAGAAATGTATAAACAAACCATTACTTTGGACAAGGAACAATGTGGCTCTCTGTTTTTTATATTTAAGCATATATTGACTTCAAGTTAAAAGCTCCCTGAAATACTGTTGTCTTGACCTGCCTTCTAGAAGCCAATAAAAAGGTTGATAGGCAGAGCCCTCGAAGCAAGGAGGTCCATAACTGGAGTGCCATCACTGAAAAAGCTCTACATCTTCTGGTGAACTGCCATATTATAGGTCACCAGGGAAACACCCCAAAGAGCTTTTTTGAACAGTCTCGTCCCAGAAAAGAACACCAGGCACTGGTGTTTTATGCACTGTCCATCCTACTTCACTTTCTAGTTTTCAGGGCATGAGGCATCTGTCAGTTACAAGAAGCAATAAATCTAGGAACTTTTATTAAAAAAGAAAAAAGTCTTTGTAGTGTCACAGCCAGTAACTCTAGAACTGAAGAAATCATATTCTCTTTTTCTTGCCAACCTTGCCAGACCTGGCAGCAGATCCCTGGGCTGCTAAGGTTTAGAGGAATGGTAGCAGAAGTATAGGAGGAGAAGGGAGCATGCTTTAGTCCCCAACCCTGGAGAAGAAGAAAGAACACGTCTATCTGTCTGTCTGTCTGTCTGTCTGTCTGTCTGTCTGTCTGTCTGTCTATCTATCTATCTATCTATCTATCTATCTATCTATCTATCTATCATCTGTCTCCCCCTTGATTATTTTTACAAATAATTCCAGGTAGCAAATATACCTGATCCTCCTTCCTCCTCCAATTTTCCCTACAACAACAATTCTTTGAGATGAGTTAGGCTGAGAGAGTGAGTGACTGACCCAAAGTTACCCAGTTGGCTTTTATATGGGATTTGAACTCATGATCTCTTGCTTTCTAGCTTGGTGCCTTAACCACTAGACCAGTTCCTTGCTGGGTGGGTGCAATTTTGACACATGTTTTCTGAAATGGCTCTGAACATGTGTCAAACATACATCCTCACCTGCAGATTGGGCATTACTTAAGTCATCCACGGAGGAGGGAAACAGCTCTAGTAGGGAGCAGGGAGGTAGACATTCTCCTTTCCGTTTTCTGATCCCATGAAGGATAAAACCTTGATTTGGCTTGCCAAAGTAAAATAGAGAGCAAAGTTATAGGCGGTGCATTTGAACAATAGCATAATGTTATGCTGGTTTCCTCACCAAATAACAGCAGCTTAATGCTGCTCTGCCAAAGAGCCCTAAGATATTAATGCCTCATTTGAACAAATCTATGTGCAACTGGAATCAACAAAACTGTGCCTCCCATACAGAGTCATTAAAGGGGATGCATAACAATATTCTAAAACTATTGGGGTAGAACAGGGTTTCCCAATCTTAGCAGGTTTAAGATGTGTGGACTTCAACTCCCAGAATTCCCCAGCCAGCCACACTGACTGGGGAATTCTGGGAGTTGAAGTCCATATATCTTAAAGTTGCCAAGTTAGGAAGCCCTGTGGTGAGGGAAACTAATATTTGGTCTGCATTGGTTTAATTAAGAGACTTGCTAAGGGCTCATTTTTTGGATAGTTATCACAAGCAAGTTTCTTTCTTTATTAAAAATACTTTGCTATGGATATATCAGCTTTCAGGCCAACCTCACCCTTCAAATTATATTGTTTTCTATATCTGCCTATGTGCCAATGGATTGCAGCCTCCTAAAATATAGCTCCTATCATCTTAGGCCCCATACTGTTTTATGTGTGAAATTCCATGCTCCATAGCATAACAATCCTGTTTAGAACAATAAAGAACAATTATATAAAATGTCAACTTGTGCTCTTAATTGCTATACATTTCAAAGTAAAGCACATTAGCTAAGGAGATGCATAATCTCAAATTAAATATTGCTAGGACTGTAAAACAATAAACTCAGCCCCTATAGGGGATATTAAAGCCCATTTACCATAGCCATGTTTCTCCTGCCTACTGAATGTTCATATTAGTCCATAGGAATCTGGAAGAAGTGGCTGAACCTAGATAAATCATGTACATATTTTTATATTAATAAAGAATTAAGTTCAGCATGTATACAAATAACTACACAATGGGAGGCAGCATAATCTTTTGTAGTTTGATTACTGAATTCTCCCTTTCGTAGAGGAGCTGTTTTATTCTTTATTCATTTGTTAGTTGGGTTAGCTCTTCCACATGATTGTTGCTTTATATTTGCTGGACTAATCACCTTCTCCTATTGTTTAATTAAACTGAGTTCTTTCATAACCCCTTGAGTTGTCTGGATGCAACAATCAGCTGCCAAGGGTGAAAATGGATAAAAATAACAAGTGTCACCATGTGAAAAATAAAATTACCATTCCAACATGGATTAATACAAAGCAGGACCCATCCAATACAAAGAAAGTGGTATCCCTGGTCTGCTTATTAAACAGGCCTGTAAGTATATGTATTTTAGTATAAATCTTGCTGAGAAGATGAGGACTGAGTTTGGGGATTATACTGTGAACATAATAGTTGGGAAAGCATGCCTTGCACATTTATAATCTCCTAAGATTTATTTTGTTCCCATTCCCAAAGAACCAATCCTATTCTCATTGCAGTATTGTTTTATCGTTCATCTCTATAAGTGGCTGTAAGGACCTGCCCCAGCTGGCCCCTCAGGAAAGCAAAACTCTTGACTCCATTGAATTGAATCAAAAGAACTTTTACTGAGAGAAAATGGTTGCAGAAAAGTCAGGAGGAAACTGAGGGTCCTGCACAAAGCACAAAGCAATTTTTTCATTTTCCCAAACCCTAACCCCGCTGACCAGTCCACTGGCAGCCAAGGTTGTTTTGAGAATGCTGGGATGCTAAGTAGATAACTGATCACTCTCAGGGCACGACGGTCTTGGAACCAGGCTGGAGCCAGTCGGGAAGGAGTCTGCTCCATCTCCTAAAATGATCCCTGTTGAGTCCGGCGCGAAATGGTAAGACACGAGAAGCAGTTGTAGTTCTCAGGAAACCTTTATTCTTCAGTTCAGCTTACATTGGAATATGACGGCAAAAGCCCACACCTCGCAGCCTCCTTTTATAGGACTTTCCCGGGTCAATGTGTTACTTTTCGCGCGCTAGCACTTGCGCATGCGTACAAGCACTGGCGACAGCCTGTCTGGTCCCGGGCAGCTTGCACCTGCCCGGGACTGCCTGCAACGCCCCGAGCCCGCTTGCAAGGCTCAGGACATAACACCCCTTTCCCCCGGGCTAAAACTACGACCAATGCCAAATAATACACAACCCACTCTTAGTACAATGCTCTGTTCCCCTCCATGTTCGGAGCTCCCCCATTTTCATTGCCTCACTGTTTCTACCCTTCTACTGGCTCTGTTTAGCCAATAGTGTTATGTAATCCTCTAAGTACTTAGGAGATTTCCTTGCTCGCTGTGACCTCCTAAGCTCTGGGTGCTTGTTAGGTACTTCCTGACTGAGGGGTGACGTGTGCCTGTTCCCTCCATTATGCCTTGGTGATTCCCAAGGACTGTGCTCCAATGCCTGGCCTGCTTGCTTGCCCACCGGGCTTGTCAGGCCAGGGCTTCTTCCAGTGTATGATCTGGTTGTCCCGCCTAGCTGTAGGCTCTCTGGCCCTTCTAAGTGACTGTCACTGTTGGGTGTTTCTGTAGAACCTCCTAGGTCCATCCAAGACCTGTCAGGATGCTGTCTATCCCCTGAATCCCATTCTGTATCCGGGCTTGTGTGGGTTTCAGTACTGTCCAAAAACTCAGTTGTCCCCTGAGTGTAGTCAATGGTGTTGTAGTCGGGATTTGGTTCCTTGACCACCTCCCTGTGTGTTTGCCCCCTTCTAGGGACAGGGTTGAAGTCAGGCCAACTAGGAGGAGTGTGTGCCAGCTCTCTTGCAGGGAATGGATTGTTGGGATGCTCCCAGGTATTCTCTCTGACTGGAGTACTGAGTGATGCGGGTGAAAAGTGATCATGCCCCCGGGGTGACTCTCTGGCTGGAGTAGGCATTGATGCCTGAGTTCTAGTTGGGCTCCATGACTTCCTGTTGGGAGCAATTGCGGAATTTTGGGATGGACCGTTTGTGGCTCCCTCATTGGTACAGGGCAGCATTCCATGCCCCTCCCTTTGCCCAAAGGGCTCCCCCTCCCCCCCCTGGAAAAAACCCAGGAGTCTCAGCGGGAAGGTCCCGTCTAGGGCGAAGTTGGTCAATGTGCCGACGCAGGACACTACCGTTGTCCAGGGATACCTCGTAGGATAGAGGACCTGTGACCCTGGATATAGATGCAGGGACCCATGTATGACCAGGCCCGTAATTACGAGTCCAAACCGGGGCACCCACAAATAGTTGCCTGGGTGCCCTGGGGTGTGAGACAGAAGGAGGCAGTCTGTCCGGATACAACTGGTCAAGCTTGGTAGTCAGTTTGCGCCCCCAACGAAGTTCAGCTGGGCTTCTCCCTGTAGAAGTGGACGGTGTGGTGCAATAAGAAAGGAGGAGGTCAGCCAACCTGTGATGCCAGTCCCCGTAGGTGAGCCTCTTCAAGGCGTCCTTGGTGATGCGAACCATGCGTTCAGCCATACCGTTGGTGGACGGGTGGAAAGGTGCAGAAGTGGCATGACGAATCATGTTAGCCTGCAAGAAAGCTTGGAATTCGGAGGAAGTGAATTGAGGGCCGTTGTCAGACACAATGATGTCTGGGAGTCCGTGTGCAGCAAAAATCCCCCTCAGTACCTGAATAGTCTTTGCAGTGGTGGTGGAAGAGACAGGTACAACCTCAAGCCATTTTGAATGGCTATCAACGAGGACCAAGAAGAATTGACCCTGAAAGGGCCCAGCGTAGTCAATGTGCACCCTAGACCATGGAGACTGTGTTTCCTCCCATCTATGCACAGGAGCTTGGGGCATTTCAGGGCGTGAACGTTGATAAAGGTGGCAAGCATGCACCTTAGCTTCTATGTTTTTGTCTACCCCTGGCCACCACAAGTGGATGCGTGCAAGAGCCTTCATACGAACAATGCCAGGATGACCCTCGTGGAGGGAATCTAAGACCCTAGTCCTCATTGAGGTGGGAATGACAACCCTGCTTCCCCAAAGCAGACAACCCTGAGAGGTGGACAACTCGTTCCTTTTAGACCGGAAACTCTGAAACTCAGGACTAGGACAGTGCTCAGGCCATCCAGACAAAACCCAAGAAAGGACACGTGAAAGTGTGTGACCTGTGCCTGATTCAGCGGCTACATCCCTGGCATTCAGGGGGGACTCGGGCAAAGCTTGAATGGAGAGAATATTGATGGCTGGTGCGGGGTCAGCCTCTATTACCGGCAGGGGTAATCTACTGAGGCCATCAGCATGGCCCATTTCCTTCCCAAGCTTGTGAAGTAGGGAAAAATCATATACAGACAAAAAGATAGACCACCTGAGCATCCTGGGAGAGATGATTTGGGGAGTTTGTTTACGTGTGGTAAACAGTCCCAGCCAAGGCTTATGGTCAGTGAAGACCGTGAATTGCCTACCATATAAAAAATCATGGAATTTTTTAATTCCAGCAACAACAGCTAAGGCCTCCCTGTCTATTTGAGCATAGTTGCGCTCAGCTGCAAACAATGTCCTGGAGTAATATGCAACAGGAACCTGAGTTCCATCAGCCCTGAGGTGGCTCAGTACATCACCCACCTCAAAAGGGGAAGCATCACAAGCGATGCACACAGGAAGGGACTCATTGAAGTGTGCAAGTACACTGTTAGAAGTGAGTAAGGCCTTGACCTCATTGAAACTAGCCTCATGTGTTTGTGACCACTGCCACACTGCCTGTTTATCTAATAGCCTGTGAAGAGGCTCAGCTACACTAGCCTTATGTGGAAGAAAGGAATTGTAGAAATTCAGAAGGCCCAGAAAAGCCTGCAGTTCGGCCTTAGACTTTGGCCTAGGGGCTTGCATAATGGCTTTTAGTTTGGATTCAGCAGGATGAATTCCAGCAGCATCAATTTTGAACCCCAGAAACTCAGTAGAAGGTACCCCAATTTTACATTTGTCCTTCTTGAGTTTGAGTCCCGTTTTCCTGAACCTTAACAGGACAGCCCTTAGCCTTTCAGCTAGAATGTGTGTGGAGTCTCCTGCAATTAAGACATCATCAAAATAGGGGCAAACCCCTGGTATACCCCGTAGTGTGTTTTCCATTACGCTTTGGAAAATCCCAGGAGCGACATTTACTCCAAATTGAAGTCTCTTTACCTTGAAAGCCCCTCTGTGGGTCACAATAGTCTGAGCTATAGCAGTGTCATCATCAACAGGCAGCTGTTGATATGCTTGAGCTAAGTCAAGCTTTCCAAAAACGCACCCCCCCTTGAGGGAGGCCAGGATATGACTGACCACAGGAACAGGATAGGCATGTTGCTGCAATGCCTTATTTAGAGTGCATTTGAAATCAGCACAGATGCGAATGTCCCCATTTGCCTTAAGAGGTGTGACAATGGGGGTCTCCCATGGACTGGAGTCAACAGGTTCTAGAATTCCTTGTTGGATCAATTTGTCCAACTCAGTGCCAATTTTACTCTTTAAAGCAAAAGGGACTCTTCTTGCTTTAATTCTAATGGGGGTGACCGTGGGGTCTAACCTTAATGACACAGGGGGTCCTTTGTATGTGCCCAGCTGGGGGCTGAAAACGTCTGCAAATTCTTTGCAGACTTCCTGTAGGTCGAGTGTTTGTAGGCTGTTGAGCCCTGTGACATGTATCCCCAAGGCCTCAAACCACTCGAGTTCTATGAGACTTGTTCGTTCACCCCCTACTACTAGTAGGTCTAGTGGACCCTCAAAATCCTTATACTGTACGTTAAGGGTGACCTCCCCCTTAACACACACTCTGGAGTTTTGAAAATCCGTTAGCACAATGTCAGAAGGCCTCAACTTGGCCTGGGTTCCACTGCCGGAACAAATCTTCCTAAATGTGTGCATAGAAATGATCGAAAGTGCAGACCCCGTGTCCAGTTCCATAGTTAATGGAACCCCTTGTAGCTTCACCTTAAGTGACAGCTTTTTCTTAATGGGCTTGTGTGTGCCTGTCCTGTAGATGCTTCTTCGCGAAGCACAAAACCCCACCCTATTCTGGCTGGGGACCCTGGTACCTTTCAGGCGCAATTCTTCCTGAGGTTGTACCTTCTGACGGCCCAGGCACACAGCTGCAATGTGTCCTTGTTTTCCGCACGCCCGGCAGATAGCGGAGCGGAACTTGCAGTCGGCTCTCTTGTGGCGACCTCCACAACCGATGCACTTGGGGAGAGCTGAAGAGCTTCCTCTTGGTTTTCCTTCCTTTGTGGGGTGGAGACGGTCCACTTCCTCATCCGGATCCTCCTCGGAGTTTCTTTGGACTTCTTCCTGGTGCACGGATGCGGCATCTGGACTGTTTCTGATCGGCCGCATGTTCTTGATGGCGCCGCCCGCTGCTTCTTCTGCGGTGACCTCTCTCAAGGTATCTTGGAAAGACAAGTCCTCCTTGGCGAAAAGTCTCTGTTGCAACTCTCGATGCCTTAGCCCGCACACAAATCGGTCCCTCAGTCGTTCTTCGAGGTCCTTGAACTCGCAATGTTTGGCGGCTTTCCTCAGTGCGGCGATGTACTCCTTGGCCGATTCTCCGGGTCGTTGATCCCTCTGCTCAAAGGTGTGGCGCCACGCGATGACAGACATCTTAGGTTGGAAGTGCTCCTTCAGTAACTTTTTTAGATCTGCGTAGCTGACAGACTCTAAAGGAACAGGTGCTGCGAGGTTCTCAGCAATTTCGAATGCGTCTTGACCGCAAACGCACAGCAGGGTGGCAGCCTTCAAGCTCTCTTCCCTCACCTGGTTCACTTTGAGGTAGTTTTCCACCCTGGCTGTGTAGGACTCCCACCTCTCTGGGTGTGAGACGTCGAATTCCGAAAGCCTTCCAATCTTCGCCATTTTGTATCAGGAAGGGTCTATCAGCCAGCCTACCCCCAAATGCATGCTGGATTGGCGAGTAGCTGCCGAATCAACGCCGTTCCTGCCGCTCCGGACTCACTCGGGTAAGCTTACACCTTCTCTTTTCCGATGTAAGGCAATCCCATCTTCGTCGCCAGTGTTGAGTCTGTCGCGAAATGGTAAGACACGAGAAGCAGTTGTAGTTCTCAGGAGACCTTTATTCTTCAGTTCAGCTTACATTGGAATATGGCGGCAAAAGCCCACACCTCGCAGCCTCCTTTTATAGGACTTTCCCGGGTCAACATGTTACTTTTCGTGCGCCAGCACTTGCGCATGCGCACAAGCACTGGCGACAGCCTGTCTGGTCCCGGGCAGCTTGCACCTGCCCGGGACCGCCTGCAACGCCCCGAGCCCGCTTGCAAGGCTCAGGACATAACAATCCCCTTCCTTAATTCCCAAGCAGTTACAGCAAAAGCAAAAGTATACAAAGAATGCCAACAAGCCTTCCTCCTCCCCCCCTTCAACAGAATGGCAGGACATGATGGTGGACCTGACAGTGGCCTTGCCCCACCACTTTTAATTTGAGTGATATACCACACATGATATTTATAAGAAAGAGAAATCAACATCTCATACTGACATCCCTATCCTTCAAATATGTTATAATGCCAATTGCATTAGGACACAGGTCAGCAACCTGCAGCTCCGGATCCATGTTCTCCGAGGAGCTGAAAAGCTTATTGGGCGGAGCTCCTCCCTTTGCTGCATCTCTGCAGGAAGCAGGAAGCAGGAAGGGCAGGAGAGAGCTAGCTAGCCCAGCTATGCTGACTCAGGAATTCTGGGAGTTGAAGTCCATGAATCATAAAAGAGCCGAGGTTGCCTATCCCTGAGCTTGTTGGAGAACAGCTTGAAGCCAGCTTGCCAGGTGAGCAGCAGATAGGAGAGAGGGAGAGAGGGGGGGAGAGAAAGAGAGAGAGGGAGGGAGGGAGAGAGAGAGAGAGAGAGAGAGAGAGAGAGAGAGAGAGAGAGAGAGAGAGAAAGAAAGAGAGTGTGGGAAGAGGACTGGCAGACCAAGGGCAGATAGAGAGAGAGGGAGGGAGAGAGAGAGAGAGACAGAGAGAAAGAGAGAGACCCTTTTGACATCTAAAATGAAGATAACAGTGCATATATCCTTTTTTACCTGTGTGTGTACACACACACACACACACATATATATATATATACATACACACACACATACACACAAACACAGATACACACAAACACACAGACCTATAATAAAGGTAAAAAAGGATATATGCAGTGTTATCTTCATTTTAGATATCAAAAGGGTTTTGCGGCTCCCGGTGTTTTGTTTTCGGTGGGAAACGGGTCCAAGTGGCTCTTTGAGTGTTTTGGGTTGCCTTCCCCTGCATTAGGCTGTAGATAAAGCTGATGGGAAATCAACTGTAGGATCCATATTCTTTCTTTGGGAGGTAAAATCCATCCATTGCTTATTGCATTGAGAAACAAAAGATAAAATAACCTTTATTGTCATTTTTTACTGTGGGCATCATGACACACATCAAAAATGAAATTTAGTTGCCCGCTCTCAAAATGAACACATATATGACACAAACCTAAACATACTATATACAACATATACACATTATATACAACATATGTATAGACCTACACTCCTACATATACATAACATATGAATATTAAACACTGTCCATCTTGAATATATAACAGAAGGAGGAAGCTTGAGAATTCACAAGGTTTATACTGTATGGAAAGAAACTGTGGCTGAATCTGGATGTTCTGCTTTGGATACCACGAAGCCTCCTCCCAAAAGATAACAAGGAAAACAGGTCATGAACAGGATGTGTAATGTCCCAGACAATCTGGTGGATCCTACTCAAGCAACCTTTATATGTTATGTTCTGGATGGAAGGGAGGGAACTGCCAATGATCTTTTCATCCATCCCCACCACTCTCTGCACCATCGTCCTGTCTGAAGCAGTGATGCTTCCAAATCAGACTATGATGCTGTATGCTCTCTCAATAGCTCTGTCATTTATACAGGTAGTCCTCAATTTACCATCAAAATTGAGATCAGAATTTTCATTGCTAAGCAAGGCGGTTGTAAAGTGACACCTATGCAGAATGGTTCCTTGCTACTTATAGATTGTTTGATCGCAAAATTGAAAATGCTTTAATTAATAAATGAAAAAGGATAATCAAATTAATGCAACTGAATGATTCTCAAATTAGTAATGGAAAATTTCAAGGTAGGGGGAACAATGGAAGGAAAAAATAATTCAGAAATGGAAAATTGTTTTCCATCTTTCTGCCCTAATCTGGATTGTTCGTGTTAAGATCTTTATGATAGAGGTCAATTTATAGTGAAGTAGCTTGAGTTAGAGCTCAACTTTCACATGGCTTGTGCTTGTAGAGGTGATAAATTCCTCTGAAATCCACTTTTTAGATACAGACAGCATTATACTTCTCAGCTATCTATAGATGCACTGTGTTTCTTTAAAAAAAAAAAAAAAAGAATCCAGTATTGTCAAATGAGCACTATCTTATCTCCGGTGGTTTATGTACCATTCTTTCTAGCCCTGTATCAAATGGAGCTTCACACAACAGAAAAATGGAAGGATGTCTACATTCCCTTTAATGTTAAAATAGGCAGGTAATCATAAGGATAAGAAACCAAAAACTATCCCAGAAGGGCAAGCATTTTCCTGTGCCACTTTTCTTGGCATGGCTTTTGAATTTTCTGCTCATTCTGCAGTTTCTACTTAGTTGAGTCCAGTTTACTCCTCAACACCTGGACACGTACTGTACGTAGATTTCTTTGGACATATTATCTAGTATAAACAGAAGTGATCTACCCAAGCTTCTTTTGGGGATCCTTTTTGATTTCCTATTTTAGCCTATGTCCCCAATATTTTCTAATGGTTTCTCTTCCAAGAACTACGGTAATCAGATTGGATCAAGCCTAAAACGTGGTGATCTGTATGGTTCAGCAAAGGGCTGACACTACCCTTATCACCATTTCTATTGTCTTGGGTGCACACAATCGTCATTTTTTAAAGGATGGCTTGCAACAAGCAGTGTGAGAAGGCAAGACCCTTATGCCACCCTTGCCACTCAGATCACTCACCAACCCTGATCTTCCCTGACATGCCACTGAACCCCAAGCAACAAAACAAAGGGTTTTTCTGCCCTTATTGACACTTGGATTGAAACTAGTGGTTCCCTTGCTAGGAAATTGGTAAATGTCAGCAACTCAATCAAACCCATAAGAGATCCCCTCAAGATATGGAAATTCTTTATATGCACAATAGGATTCTCCAGACCCACCACCCAAAATCAGCACTTGGACACAGAAAGAGGAGAAGATTATTTCACCTTGCAGGGTGAAAAAAATTGCATTTCCTCCACACTAGACTCAGCTTGATCCCTGGGGAGAACCATATTTGTGTACTCTCTAAGACAAAGACCAAGCTTTCCTGTAAATATTACTAATCCTGCCTTTCAATGTGTGGCCATCTGCAATTGCTAACCTGTCTGTTTCTCTGTTGAATAAATTCTACCTCCACTTCAAGCAGTTGCCGTGTGCTCTTTCACTCATTCTGGGATGAACAGAGAAGTTTCTTCTAACAGTAGCAAGAGCAGCTGTGGCATCCAGCTCTATTCTATTCTATTCTATTCTATTCTATTCTATTCTATTCTATTCTATCCTATCCTATCCTATCCTATCCTATCCTATCCTATCCTATCCTAACATCTATGTCTGAGAAAGTCATATGAGCCTTTCACAGATGGGATAGAGGCAGAAGGCTGTTCCCGGGCCCATTCAATATGAAAGGTAGGCAAATGGGCAAGAGGTAGACCATGCGATATAGAAACCATGGTGATGACAGCTTACAAAGTCCACATTTCCCCATCTTACTGACTCGTGGCTATCTATGCTGCCAGAATAAATAACATTCAATGAAATCCTCTGGACCCCACATCTCCTTCTCCCCAGTTACAGACCCTTGTTTTTTTTTCTCAAAAGATATACAGTCCTCTTTATTATCCCTGCCTTTAGCTGCATTTCTTTCGCTCTTTCACAGAAAAACAGCAGAGAGGAATCCCTCCCAGATATGTTCTGTCACATATCCTACTGCCATTATGTCACAGAGACATTTAAAACAGGCCCACAACTCAGGGAGCCAGCAGGAAAAATCGACAAGGCAGAGCACAGAGAGAAATGGGGAATTGCAGAAAGTGACAACTTGCCCATCAGTAAGGGATAAAAATGCAACGCTTGCCTAAAAAGTCACTCTGACATCTCTGAGCCTTTATGAAAATAAAGACCAAGGAGGAAAGCAAAATATTTGAAGGTGGAATCTCTCTCTCTCTCTCTCTCTCTCTCTCTCTCTCTCTCTCTCTCGATTTAAGAAAACTGGAAATCCAGCTGGGTTTGACATCTTGACTCTAAAGCTGCTCTTGCTGCCTTTTACTATGTGAGTGGGTTTTTTCAAAGCAGATCATTTTTAAAAAAAAGTATTAATAGTATTTCTTCCAGTGAAATATTATTCCTCCCTCCATGCTTAAGACCAGTCTCCAGTCTCATTTCCATTTTCCATTTCCTATGCTTTAGATTTTGTAGACTTGAGGATGGTTTTTTATTCCTGGAAATCTTAGCATAGCTCAGAGGAAGAAAAACCACTGGGAGGAGACCATATTTTGAGATAACTCCAAGTGGTTTTCTCCCCAACTTAATGCAAAGGTAGTTTGTGGTTGTGTAAATCTTTTGAGGTTGCTAGAGTTTAGGAGATGGAATGGAAATACATTTCCATTTCCATTGAGAATACATTTTGTGTTCCAGAAGCACAACTAGATGTTAAAAGGGGAATTGCAACTATACAGAAGAAATTTGTTTGCCCTCTTTCCTCTGGCCCATGATAAAACTTTACTATTTCAATTAGGTGGGCTCCTGAATTCAGTTCTCAATGGGGAAAGAGAACTAACTCAGTGGGGGAAATGCATTTGCAGAGGAGAACCTCTTGTTGAGGAAGAATGTGGAATAGGAAGTGTGGTAGAGCCGATGCAGTGTTTATGTTGATTGTCAATAGTGTTTTTTTGTTTCTTAATTTTGTGTGTGTGTCTGTGTCTATGTGCTTGTGTCTGTATCTGTGTGTATACTTTTTAAATACTGCTAGCTGTCCAGAGGTGAATTTGAGATGAGTGGCCATCTAAATTGAACTAATAAATGTATATAGATCAATGGCATTAAATCCCTCCCTTAACTCCTATAATGTTGTGAAAATGATTTGCCTATTTCAAGATTTATTGAATGTTTACTTATCTTTGTTATGAAATGCAACCAGATTTTTTTTTGTGGGTTCTGCTAATACTCACATAGAGGCTGAGTGACCATAATAACACTGGTGTTTGGTGCATGCTTCATTTATTTCACGTGATATATCCCCATGAAGAATCTATTTAGATTTGGGAACTGGTTGACCACTTTTACCTGCTACAACCATAACAGAATGCTTCCAGTAATTGGAGATCAGTCCTTAACATCACTTGGTAAACCAAGTTGAATTACATGGTGAACTTCATGTACTGAGTGCCAGAGCCTGGGTAGCTCTGAAACCAAATGCACTGAACTAAATGTGAGCTCAGTTTCAGGTAACCCCATAAATAATACCTATTTCTGAGAAGCCCCAATAAGGATGAAACTGATCATGTAGTGCTTCCTGGTGGTCTATGTCAGGACTTTTCAACCTTTTCACCCATTGTACCACTTTTAGGATATGGCAACATCCGAGTACCACCAGTCGCCTAGCAAGGGGTCAAAAATTTGATGACCCAAAAAAAAAAAGGAAAAAAGTGATAAAGTACAGATAGTCCTCGACTTACAACAGTTCACTTAGTGACTCTTTGAAGTTACAATGGCACTGAAAAAAGTGCCCCCCAAGCCACAGCCGAGCAAGACACCTGCTGGCCCGCCCGGTGGCGCTCTTCCTCCTGTCCGAGGTTTTCATTGTTGTGAGCATTTCTGTTGAGGATTGACAGCGGGGGTGGGATGGGGGGTGTTTGGTTTTTATTCCCCCCCATCTGCTGGGTGGTTGCAGCAGGTTTTGGTCACTTCACGTGACCCTGGGACACTGTGACCATCATAAATATGAATCAGTTGCCAAGCATCTGAATGTAAATCACAAGACCCTGGAGATGCTGCAACATTCCAGCTGATCGGCGCTTCTTCTGGGCTCAGCAGAAGCGCCAGAATCAGTGCTGCTTTCCAGCTGATTGGTGCTTCTTCAGGGCTCAGCAGAAGCACCAGGATCAGCACCGAGCTCCAGCTGGAGCCTGGCGCTGATCCTGGCACTTCCACTGAGCCCTGACAGCCCCAATTAGCTGGAAAGCAGCACTGATCCTGGCGCTTCCACTGAGTCCTGACAGCCCTGCAGCTCCCGCCATCTCTCACTCAGGCTTGTGTGGTGCTGCCACCGGTTCAGCTCATTCCCCTCCCCACTACCACTTTTTTAGGAGGGTTGCGTACCACCTGCCAGGTGCCAATGTACCACAGATAGTACCCGTATCACTGGTTGAAAAGCCCTGGTCTATGTAACTGGAAAAATGCTTCAACTCAGTAATATTTGAGAGTTTTCAAGCAGCAACTATATATTCCAAGGCCTTCCACAATGTTTCTATGGAACTTTGATCTCATCATCCAAAACATCGTTCTTCATCCATTCCCTTGAAGACTTGCTTGTAAATTTGGAGTTACTATCTTCCTGCTTGATCTACTTGCTCTTCATTTTCGGCAGACAGAAGGCATGTTGTTCTTCATTGTGATCTCCGATCCAAGCAGAATTCATGCTTCCTTCAGTGACAGGAAGGCACCCAGGTACTGAGGTAGCAAAGTATTTCCAAATATTGATTCAATTAGTATCACACTTTTCCTCTGGGAGCTCAAGATGGTATATCTCACACTCCCTTCTCCACTTTTAAAACAGTTGCTTTGTAGGTTGGGCTGAAACAAAATTATTGGCCCAAAGATATTCAGTGTCAGGCTCCAATAATCAAGAAAGACCTATGGTGATTCTTCCAAGTAGATTTCTTTATTGTTTCACACCTATAGACAGATTCTTGCCAAACTGAAGCACACTGTTATCTACAACAAGCATATATTCTGAGAACTGTTAGGAAGATGCTATCTTCTGCCTCTTCTTCTCACAATGTACTGAGCTGCCGTTTACTCCTTTGGAATGCACCCCTTCCTCTTGGGAATTCAGACTACAGTCCATCACACTCAATGACTCTCTATGGCTGTACCTGGGTCTCCCCAGTGCCAATCCAATATCCTAACCACTGTACTAAAAGGTGTATGACACTAGAACAGTGTTTCTCAACCTTGACAATTTTAAGGCATGTGGACTTCAACTCCCAGAATTCCACAGCCAGCAATGCTGGCTGTGGAATTCTGGGAGTTGAAGTCCACATGCCTTAAAATTGTCAAGGTTGAGAAACACTGCACTAGAACCTCAAGTATGAGGGTTTTGTTTTTTTTACTGTGGAATGTACGGCTTGATTTCTGCCAAACATAATGACATTATTATAGCCTCCCTCCCCTAAATTCCAATTTTTGCCTCATCTATTTATAGAATATTCTTCCAGAAGTCTGAAGGGCCATCCTGTGTTTTTGGCAAGCTTGATATGAGTATCTGTCTTCCTCTTAGTCAGCAGTGCCCATTTTGCCCAAGTTTATTCTGTAATGGAGACATATTCACTTTAGCCAAAGCAAAGAGAGGCCTGAAGATCTCCAGATGTTGTTCTGAGTTCTTTGGACAACTTGATGTTCTTCTTTTGGAGGGATTTTGATATGATGCCCTTTTGCTTCAGTATCGTCATTTCACGACGACGATCCCAATGGTGGAGCAGTGATCTCCAAGAGCTTTACAAATGATTTTGTAACCCTTCCAAATTGGTAGACATCTTTCCTTTTTTTTTAATGGGAGTCTTCAAAGCTTTCTTTTGAGCAGGTCATAATATGCTTCTATAGTCCGTAAAGTGAGACTTTCACTGTGATGAGGGGAGATTTATATAGAGCAGGGCTGGCTGATTTTTTAATGAAGTACTCAGACAAGTGATCTAGATATCCCCTTAATTGAATCGAATGAGCTAAGGGGGGACGATCTTTTTCACAATGGTCTATTGTATGTTAAATGAATTTTATATGAAAGAAATGAAGGAAGCACGTCATGTTTCGACTCAGTCCCCCTTTAAAAATCTGATAGCTGTTAATATTCAACAGCAAAGATATGTAACAATTCAGAAATTTAAAAGAGGTGAATACTTTTCCACTGAACTGAACAGGCTTCTCTTTCTTCCACATTTCTATTTTGTCTACAAACCAGGATAAAAAGGCCAACACAGTGCTAGGCTGCATTAACAGAGGGATAGAATCAAGATCATGTGAAGTATTAATACCACTCTTCAATGCCCTGGTAAGGCCACACTTGGAATACTGCATCCAGTTTTGGTCACTACGATGTAAAAAAGATGTTGAGACTCTAGAAAGAATACAGAGAAGAGCAACAAAGATGATTAGGGGACTGGAGGCTAAAACATATAAGGAACGGTTGCTAGAATTGGGTATGTCTAGTTTAACGAACAGAAGGACAAGGGGGGACATGATAGAAGTATTCCAATATCTCAAGGGCTGCCATAAAGAAGAGGGAATTAAGCTATTTTCCAAAGCACCTGAAGGCAGGACAAGAAGCAACGGGTGGAAACTAATCAAGGAGAGAAGCAACCTAAAACTAAGGAGAAACTTCCTGACAGTGAGAACAATTAATCAGTGGAACAGCCTGCCTCCAGAAGCTGTAAATGCTCCAACACTGGAAGTTTTTAAGAAGAGACTGGACAGCCATTTGTCCGAAGTGGTGTAGGGTTTCCTGCCTGAGCAGGGGGTTGGACTAAATGACCTCCAAGGTCCCTTCCAACTATATGACCTCCAAGGTCCCTTCCAACTATAAAGATGCATTTATCAAACTTATACACAGTTCCACCTTAAAGTCACAGATATAAAATAACTATATTTTCCTAAAAAGTTTGGTAACCCTGAAATGTTTTGAACTCATTTTAAGTTTCATGTTTCTCCGGGCTCGTTTTATATCCATTTAAGCTGCTTTGGGGTTTTTTTCTGTGGCCTCATTTTGTGTTGCTCACTGTCATGTTTACCCTCTTTATTTAAAAAGAGGTTTTTTAAATAAACTTTCTGTAAGGTTCAGAAAGTTTTATCTTGGAAGCTGAACAATATTCCAGGTTGGTTTAACCTTGGAAAGCTGCCTAATAAAAGATGCTCAGTCTAATCTGACAGAGAGGAGCTGTCAGTAGATCAACCAGTATTAACAGCATCACAGATAACTGGGCCTGAAGAAATGTAAACAGACATGCGTAGACCCTCTAGATATAGCCAAATATGCCATCCTTTTGTAAGATTACCTCTGCTGTTACTGAGATAAGGTTTGTTGCACTAAAACAATTGACTCTGCTGGCATATTCCAAGGGTTAGGTTGTCTTGCTGGTTTTTCAGGAAAGTCTGTAGGGATTTTTTTAATAACATATTTTTGCAAACTTAAGAAACCCTAAGCTATCATCATTCTGCAGTGATTAATCCACAGACTGCTTCTTTGTTAATTTTAGCATTCTGCTTTACCGTATGATGTGATGGATGGATCCCAGACTAAACTGTAGAACAGAACTATCCTCCAGACTTCCCACTTCTCTGAATATCGTGACATGATTCTGGCTGGCTGAAACACATTTTTAAAAGAGCATTTAAAATGTAATGGGAGAGATTTTTTGTAAAATCAAAACAAAATATAAAGAAATTATGGGAAAGGTATTTATATGAAGAAAGAAGCAAGCAAGCAAGCAAGAATGAAAGAAAGAAAGAAAGAAAGAAAGAAAGAAAGAAAGAAAGAAAGAAAGAAAGAAAGAAAGAAAGAGGGAAGGAAGGGAGGAAGGAAGGAAGGAAGGATTTATTGGTTTCATATTCATATCTATTATTTATCTATCATCTGTTTAGCTATCATCTATCTATCTATCTATCTATCTATCTATCTATCTATCTATCTATCTATCTATCTATCTATCTATCTATCTACAATGTATAAGAATGTGGTGAATCATCTATCCAATACTTATTAGGAGGTGCATTATATGGCTTATCATCATCATCATCACCACTATAAAAATAATAAAACTGTCCATTTCAGGTCCTTAGAAGGACTTGATAGTTGGATAAAAAAAAATGCCAAATCCAGTCTAAACATCTGGCTGACAGTGCAATGAACTAGTAACACAAATGCAACAATACAGTGGATACAAGTTAAATGCAATGAAGTATTTTTTAAAATGAATGAATAGGAAACTGTTCTCAGGGAGCAGATAAATGAGCATGTGAGGGTCAAAAAACTAAACAAAAGAGCTATGTCAAGAAATACTGTCAGCTGAAAATCAGAAGTGATAGGAAGATTTCAGAGTCTTCAAGGAGGAGATGCCAGAAAGGTGTTGTTTTTATGCACCATCCGTTAAAATTATAAATGACCTAAAGAGCAGTTAGCTGAGTCCCAAGGTAGCTGACAAGCCCCAGAACAGCCCATTGAAATTCTGGTGTCATCACCAATACTCAGAAGAAATCCATCACAAACCAAGCAAAGACCTTCTCTGTTGTATATATGATTATGCAGGCATATCAATGGCAAAACATCGCTGCTAAATGGTAATCTCTTTAATATAATTAAGTTGAACTAAACATACAAGTTGGTCTCACGCATGGCTTGTTCAGTATTCCACTCTAATGATCCTACAGTGGGGGACTGATTAGTGAGGCCTACGGAAGACAGCAGGAAATGGGCAGTAAGCTCAGTTAAAGATCATTTGATGTTTGCGGATGTAACAACATACAGTTTTTTCTTCCATTTTTTTTTTTTAAATGGATGCAATGGTCAAGCTATTTGGATATGAAGTGTTGACACTGAATTCTGAATTAGCTCCCTTCACATCTTCAGTTGTCTTATAATTCATCTCCCTTTCATTGCTAGGAGACCTGTATATCAAGGATGCGTGTATTCAACCTGCATTTAAAATCTCAAGAAAATAAAATGTTAACAAAGAGAAAACAATCTTGCCTATTTGCATGACTTGCTGTCTACAGCCTTTTCTTATAGAACCGTTTGTTTGAAACCACTTGATCATTTCAGATGTCCTTTTTGATCCTTTTCTAGATCTAGAACATTCCAATCCAAGTGTTCCCCAAACTGTACAGAACATTCCAAAGGTATTTGCACTGCGCTTATTTTTTATTCCTTTCCAAACAAAGCCACACAATGAACAGAGTGACTGAGCAAGGGATCTCATCCAGATCTCCCAACTGAATCCTGCAATGAAAATAGTAAAAGGAGGAGCCTAATAAGTCTTCAGTCACCCCCAAAGGAATCTAACAGCACACGTTTGCCTCACACTATGAAGCCACTGAGCGCTGAAAAAAGGAATCTTACCTTCTCCAAAGCTTGTCTGCCCTTACTTGACAAGATGATTGACTAAAACATAAATTGGGCAATGATATATAGAGGGCATTCACTCTGGAAAAAAATAGGATTGTGTTTATTGAAGCTTGTATGTGCCAAAGGCAGTGATTGATGGGAGATACCCACAAATCCCAGTGGGGAAAATGTTCTGCATATACCGCTAATCTCAGTTGAAGAGTTGCCTTCCTCGGTTGTGAAAATGGTAAGTGCCTCCTTACATCTGCCTTGAATGTCTGCTCCTGCACCCTTCCCTTAAAAGAAAGGTATCATTGAAGCCCAAGATATCCTTGAGGGTGGGGTGGGGGGAATCCCTGAAAAGGAAAAGGCCAACCAGCTTCCTACATTCTGGAAGGTTTGTTCATCCAGATTTTTTTTCCCAATCTGAATTCAGATCAGGTTTTAGCACTAGCACTGCATTGTTCACCAGACACCTGATCTGCTTTTGGGAAAAGACAGTGTGGATATGAATCTCCTGCCTGCCTCAGTAGTTTTTGATACCATCAAAACATGGTACAGGTAGTCCTCAACATATGACCACAATTGAGCCCAAAATTTCCATTGCTAAGCGAAACAGTTATCAAATGAGTTTTGACCCATTTTATGACCTATGTTGCCACAGTTGTTAAGCAAATCACTGCAGTTCTTAAGTTACTAACACCACTGTTAAGTGAAACTGGCTTTCCCATTGACTTTGCTTGTCAGGAGGGTTGCAAAAGCGATCACATGACTCTGGGACTCTGCATAAATATGAACCGGTCGCCACGTGTCTGAATTTTGATCACGTGGAGATGCTGCAACAGTTGTAAGTGTGAAAAATGGCCTTGAGTCACTTTTTTCAGTGTCATTGTAACTTCAAACAGTCACTAAATGAATTGTTGTTAAGTCGAGAACTACCTGTTCTCTCTTGCACTATTGCACTAATTTCCTCGATCTTGAACAGGGGGCAGTGGTCTTCGGTGGTTCTGCTCCTACCTGCAGGGTAAGGCCCAGAAAATGACAGTAAAGAAGAGGGCCACTTCAGTTGTGATATCCCAGTTGCACCAACTTTTGAGCATCAGGAGAAGGCTTGGCTTTTAGCCAAGTGGTGAGACTATCTTGGTAAAGAGGTTTGTTAATGCTGCTGGGACACATTTTTTTTAATTGAAAATTTTTAGATATTTTTACAAAAAGCAAAAAAAAAACAAAAAAACCCAACCCTCACCCCCCCCAACCCTCCCTCTCCATCCCCCCCCCCAATCTTCCCAGAGCTGAGTATAGGCTTAATTAAAATTTTTAAGAATCTTAAAAAAAATGAAAAAATATAAGTCATAAATATATCTAAATACCTTACATAAACAATTTATAAAGTAATTAACAATAAAATATATGTAAAAAAAAGCATACGTATTAAAAGGAAAAAGTACTTGAAAGAAAAAAAGATAATAAAAAAGAAAAAAAGAAAGAAGAAAAGAGATATAAAAAAAGTACAATCTATAAACATTTTTTGATATCACTATGCAGAGTTGGGATTAGTTTCTTTGGAGGTGACCAACATTATTCACTCTCTAGTGTATAGAACCATCTGGAGTGTTTCTATTGTTAACAGATAGGCAGAGGCAATTTGGTCTAGTGATTAAGGTACCAAGCTAGAAGACAGGAGGCTGTGGGTTCTAATCCCACTATTCTGATTCTTGAACTGAGATGCTTTGCAATTCAGATCCAGACAGATAACACAACGAAATGGATTTAAACAAATATTTAATCCGGGAATCCTTAACAGAAACTTACAATTTCTGAAGATGCGTCCAGTGGTGAACATTTGTCCATTTACATCGGTAAAATCCATATTCACTTTTGCCTGATTACATTCGATGTCCATGCATGCTGCATGGTTGGTTTGCACAAAGACAATTAAACACGAGCTGGCACGTAGACAGGATATCCTGTGATGAACTTTAATGGCTCCTCCTACAGACTTGTTAACAATGGGATTCACTGAATAACTAAACTACATTACCCATAAACCATCTCTTAAGGAGACAGCGCTTAACCCAATAAATGCCAAACATTCTAACATACAGTTCTATCTAACTGATGGGTCCAGAACACCCACCTTAGGCATGAAAGCAAACTGGATGACTTTGGGCCAGTCACTGTCTCTCTCAGCCCAACCCATCTCACAGGGCTGCTATTGTTGTTATTGTGAAAATAGGAGGAAGAAAGAATATTAGGTATGTTCGCTGTCTTGAGTTGTAAACAAACAAACAAACAAACAAACAAATGATACACAAGATTGCATGATTAGGTGGTTATTCAAGACTCATAAAGATTCTGACCTAAAACACAATGTATTACAGTTCATTATTATATTTTTAATTCTGTGAAGCCAATCCTTTAAAAAAAAATCTTTATATTTACCATATTCTCAGAGAAAGCATTGCAGAAAATGATTGGCTTAGAAATATTCTTTTTTAAAAATATCTAAATGTCAACTTTTTCATTATATCCCGTTTGCATGAGTGCTTTTTCAGACTACTATTATCATTCTTTTCCCTTAAAATTTATTTACAGGGCTACTTCATGATCCAACACATTTGGCAATAATGATAAAATACGATAGACCAGACATTTAACATAGACAGTAGATTTCCTAGCATTTCTGAGAAGTATCTAGTTGGCCAAGAAAAATTAGATAGGTAAATGGACTTTTCAATACTTGATTTTGTTACTTCAGGCTGAGAGGTTTATCTGATGAAATACAAACAGGATTAGTCTTTGAAAAGATTCTTTTAAGCCAAGGGGTCAACAGGTACCAAAGGCACTGAAAGAGATACAAGTATTTGTTGTTATTACATTATTAGATATTAGAGCATGTGCTAGAATTTCACTAATCTTCAAGGCTGTCATCTAGGACAATTTTATGTGATGTTCAATGGCAGGAGAGCAGAAAGACTTTGAACCTGAATGCAGCCATAGTTTCATAGCAATTTATTATATACAGTTGATAAAGTCTACTATACTATCTGGTAGGATTGCATAACACGTCTCATTGATTCTGACATGGAATGAAGTTGCACATCTTCAAATAATAATGCTGCAAGCTTTAATTTGCTGGCACAGAATTGTTGTGTTTATCCCTTGCGCAATAATAGAATTTTCCCACCAAATGCTACCTGTTACTTTCTTGTCATTCAAGGCTTTAAATATGTAACAGGATCAACTGAAACACATACCACCTTGAATCCTATAATGCTCAAATATTCACGCAACCTCCTTTTTGTCTCAAATGTTGCAGAAACCTTTATTGTTCTCTGACTATGCTTTTAGAAAAGTTAAATGGCAACTTCGGGATGATTTATTCCAGTGCACTATTATTTATCGTACAAACATCACATTCCAAGTGCAAAAGGAAACAACTAACTATAAAAATTGAGCTCTCTGTTGTGGATAGCACAGATTGCCCCAGCTCTAAAATCAGCATGGCTGAAATGTTCTTTTGCAAATCAACATGTCATTACTAATTCTATTTTTTCCTCCAGATGTTCCTTTGATTCATACCCAAAAAGTCTAGAAATCGCATGTCTCCCCGATGAAATAACAAGGTCCACATTTATGAAGCCCCCATATTTTTGTAGTCTCATGTTATATGTGCTCAGAGGTAACCATCTGACAAAGGCAGTATACAGAAGGATGATTCGACATCTGGCTTCTCCACAGTCTACCAGTGAGCTGTAACTGTCATCAGGATTGTTTCACATGAGGTAGGAAAGACAGCTGTACAAAGACCCAATTCCGGCAACCAAGGCAATTACTCACTTTTAGAAATATCATCACAACTGAAATTAGTGCCCCATAGTAGAAACTGAGCTAATTCTAAGTCAATGCTTTGTCTGAAAACACCAGCCCTCCCCTTTTATCCAGCTGGTGAAGAGAGATTGGATCTGTGCAAAGATTTGAGATTTATTTCAGGATTGTAGGATTGTAAGCCATCTAGAGTTATGGGTTGGAGATGGGTGACTATAGAAAATGAATGAGTGAGAGAGTGAGTGAGTGAGTGGGTGGGTGGGTGGGTGGGTGGATGGATGGATAATGCTCATTTCTTATAAGGGCATGCTAAGTTGATGAGGTATGATCATACACCACCTGGCTCATGCAGTGAAACTTGGATGCCTGAACTGATGGTTGTGTAGGTTTGGCTACACTTCCCCTTTTTGTACTGATCTGCCTAGCCCAATTTTCCATTTATAATCTCCTAAAGGTTTCGATACACATTGATCACAGATTAAATGACATTAAAATTGTCTCTCAAGCTTTTTCTTTCCAGTCAATTTAGGGCCCAAACTCTTTAACTTTGGTAAAAACCAACTATGGGCAGGTCCTAGAAGCAAAAAAAAAAAAAAAATTATTCCATTTCACCCTGGTCCCACGTTATTCTAGCACTAGCATTACAGACCAGATATCAGCACTATCTGCTATTCCAGCGCAGAATCCTTATCCTTATGATTGGGACAGGCTATAAATATCATAAATAAAATATGCCTGGCTTTATAGAAAAAAAAAAGTGAGACACTTCAGTTTTCAACATACCTTCAATGTTCCTAGTGGAGTTCTTCCTGGTTGATTTCTCACTGACATGAAGGGGGGAAGAGAATTAATTGCAATAATACACTTCTTTCCTATTCCGCAGGGCAACTTTCTGCATGTTCCCCCAGTGCACCAGACAGACTCTGCTATCTGGGTGGCTCATTCTGTTGCCCAGCAGAGTAACAGTCCACAAAGAGATGAATCTGATAGGAGCTGCGGAAGATCATGTCAAGATATTGGATAGGACTCCTGCTCCCTTTCAACATTTACTAAGCACTTAGGAGAGTATACAGTACTTCTCAGCTTTCTTGTTAAGCTACAAGAGTAATATAAGGATAGGATACGATAACCCAACACTTGCCACACTCAACGCTTGAGGATGCTCATGTTTCATTCCCAGTGCTATGTATTTTCTTTCTGCTCTCATTGTCACATAGTCATAGGTGGAGAAAGGTTTGCAAACTGGTCAGGATAACAGAATAACAGAACTGGAAGGAACTTTGGAGCTTTTCTAGTCCATCCCCATGTTCAAGCAGGAAACCCTGCACCATTTCAGAAAAATGGTTGTCCAATCTCTTCTTAAAAACCACCAGTGTTGGAGCATTCACAACTGCTGGAGGCAAGCCATTCTAGTGATTGAATGTTCTATCAGGAAATTTGTGCTTAGTTCTAGGTTGCTTCCCTCCTTGATTAGTTTCCATCCATTGCTTCTTGTTCTGCCTTCAGGTGCTTTGGAGAATAGGTTGACCCCCCCTTCTTTGTGGCAGCCCCTTAGATATTGGAACATTGCTATCATGTCACTCCTAGTCCTCACTAGAAGAGTGAGGTAGCACTATAGAAAGAATATTAGTGTCTAAATACAACTCAGAGCAGCCTTGCACATCAGCACAGTAAATATTTCATCTAATTTAAGACACCATAAAGATTGCATTCTTTGTTCCTAATGGAATTGGGATAATACTCTGCTTATCCTCTCTGGTGCACCAAACAGGCTCTGCTATCTGCCACATTATGCTCATTCTGTCAGTCATTGAGGCCAATCACTGGGTGGCATAAAGCCAGCTTAGAATAATGCCACAGTGAAGTTGGCAGAGTGACATTGGCCAAGGCAACAGAAAGGTATAAATTAAAGTCCAAGCCTTGCTAGAAGGACAGCTCTTATCTTCATGAGGCATGATGCCAAAAAATGAAACTGACTTCATCAGAGGCAGGAAGAGATTGCAGAGAAGGCAAGAAGGGGTTAAAAGTTAAAGCCATCTTTCTTAGGAATGATTTGATGGGCACAGATAGGCTTTACACTTTGGTAATTGGTTAATGTTCAGAAGGGGAAGAGGGAAAATATAGGAAACATGACTAGAACAGTTATAATAATCTTTCAGAGTACCCCATAGTTTTATAATGTGGAATAATAAAATTTGAAAGTGAATGAACACATAAGTTCACCTTTGATGTTACATTCCACATGTCTGAAGGAGCTGCAAGAATGAGTAGGATTTGCTCCTTTCTTCAGTGACACCATATATTTTGGCAGAAGATGGATGGGAAATCAACAGCAACAACACTTAAATCTTCAGGGACAGCCCACATAGGTTACTATCAACAGGAGAAGCCATCTTTATACCTTCTCACAGTCAATCATGCAATCATAGGTACCAATGAAGAAAGTTAATTTCATTGCATTTGTTTCAAACAATATCTCAATGACAATGACAACTGATGTATCATTTAAACAATGGCAGACGGTTATATCTAAATTTGTATGGGAAAAAAAAACAAGTTAAATGTAAGATACTACAAGATGCAAAGGAAAAAGGAGGATTGGGCTTGCCTGATTCACACTGTATTTTGCTCTCTATTGCTTAGTTTGGATGAAAGAGTGGGTGAGCTTAAGAAATAGGTTATTAGATTTGTCTGTCTGTCTGTCTGTCTATTTGTCTATCTGCCTGTCTATCTATCTATCTATCTATCTATCTATCTATCTATCTATCTATCTATCCCACCTTTATTATTTATACAAATGAATCAGATGGCCAATATATCCAGCATACCTTCTTTCTCCTATTTTCCCCACAACAACCCTGTTAGGTGGATTGGCCTGAGACAGAATGACTGGTCCAAAGTCACTCAGAGGGCTTTCATGGCCATGGCAAGACTTGAATTTGTGATGAAACTCATGGTCTCCTGCTTTCTAATTCAGTGCATTAACCACTAACAAGACTGGTTTTTTCGATGGCATGGATATCTATGTTATGATACAACTAATATGAATGTAAACATTACAAGACATTATGTCAGACAGATTATTCTTAGAGTATGGAATAAATACAAACTTAGATTCTGCCCAAAAACATTTTTGTGGCTTTCAGCCCAGGAAGTATTTTATAGATGAGAAAGTTTAAGTAAACAAATGGTTAACTTACTGTGATATGCTAGAATTTTCTCAAGGAGTTTATAAAATGAAATCGTAAGATTTCAGTGGTTTTTTATATGCAATTATCAGAAAGATTTAAAGTGGATAAAATATGTTATGGTTCTGAGTAATGTTAAGACTGAATTTGAAATAGAACTATGTACAAATGGTGAACATGTTATTGCTAAAATGTATAAACTTCTGTTGAAATATGAGACAGAAGTGAAAGAACGTATAATAAAATGGGCTAAAACATTATACAAATGAATCAGTGGGAAACTATATGGCTGAAAGGATCAAAATTTACATTATGTTCTAACTATAAAGAGAATTTTTAAAAATGATAGATCATTGGTATTAATCACCAGATAAATTGTCTAGAATGTACAAGGGTATTTCAAAGTTTTGCTGGAAATATAAACAATATGAAGGGAGTTTTTATCATGTTTAGAGGACATGTAAAATAAAACCCAATATTTGGATACATATGCATACAGTAATTCAGAAAATTTTAAAGGTTAAACTACAAGTGAAACCAGAGTTTTTTGTTTTTGAAACTAATGAACAATTAATAGATAGACATGGAAGTTTGCTTTTATATATGACAACCACCGTGAGTTTAAACTGGAAAAGTTTAAACTACTCTCACTGAAGGAATGGTTTGGTGAAGATCTTGGAACTTATGAAGATGGCTAAATTAACTTATTTGATCAGAGAAAAAGACATGATCTACAGTTCTCGCTGACTGGAAACCGCTTATAAACTTTTTGCATAAAACGGAGAAAAATGTACCTATGATTTGTGGTTTAGAATATTAGAAAAAAAGCTGAAGCATAAAAAGTCAGCTTTTTTAATCAAAGAGGAAGAGATGATTTTGTAATTGTGTTTTTTTTCTTTTTGCACTTTTGTTTTTTTTTTCTTTTTTTCTTTTACTCTTTATTAGTTTGTGTTAGTTTTTATGTCCTTTATAAAACTGTTTATATATATTGTTGAAGCAATGTTGTTGAAACAATGGACAAATAGCATCCCTTATTTCCAAGTAGTGAAACTGAATTACATTTCATCATGTCAAAAGATCCTGGTTGCTTGCACAGAGGACGTTGGGCTGACGGAAACTACAGGGGACTTTTTTGATTGGGCAGCTTTGGATGGCAAAACACTGCATAGTCCTACAGCTATTTTGGGATAAATAAAATGTACACCTAGAAATCAGAATTAAGAATTATGCAACTTAAGCAAATTCCTACAAAATTCAGATGCACAAGAAGAGTAGACTTCTATATACCTTAGAATGGTCATTCTCTTCCAACAAGCTCACAGTTTAAGAAGGACAGACATAGAATGAAGAAGGAACAAAGGAACATATGTCTAGCCAGCCACATCAAATGAATGAACCCTGCTAGTCTGTGGAGTAACAGATGTTGCAGACAGAGCATCCTCATATGTAGAAGTATGCTTAAAGGAGGAAGGAGGAAGGGGTCCCTGACTCACCATTTGGCTGAAATCCAAACTTCTGGAGCATGCGATTCGACCATGCCATGAACCACGACATCTGACGTCACGCCAATCATACCAAACTGTGACAAGGAAGACTTAGATGGTAGGGACACATTGTACACAGTAAAGAAGACTCAGGGGCAAGGACAGCCAAGTATCTGGACCCTGCTGCCTGGAGACTTCATAGCAGACCCTAGAAACAGAGGATGGATTGCATCAAGGAGAATGTGAAATGCATGGAAGATGCCTTGGATCGAGCCAAATGGAGACAAGCGAACTCTGCCATAGCGCAGAAATAATGCTAGGTAGAAGATATACATGGATCATATGTATCATCATGTCATCATTTATACCCATTATATTGTACAGTCTTTAACTTGTTTGTTCTCTATTTGTCTATTTCATACATCTTAGCAATAATATGATCACACATACAAACTTAATCTTGATACACACACAAACACACACACACACACACATATATACACACACACACACACACACATATACACACACACACACACACACACACACACACATATATATATACACACACACACACATTCCACATATGTGCGTATACACACACACACAAACTTCTCTAAGCCTTTATGGGCATATTTAATTTGTTTTAACTACCAAAGAATACATATATATTCTTGGTAGTTAAAACAAATTAAACATACCCAAAAAAGCTTAGAGAAGTTTATCTTGTTCCAACTAGTTATAGATGCTCCAGCCAGCATGTATGAACATTAGTAGAAATGTTTACAAATTTGGATATAGTTAAACCTCGCTACCCTTTTATGGATTACTGCCTTGTCGTGGTGAAGGGGCTTGTGTAACTCAATAAAACTATAAGCTATGCTGTGCAGGGCCACCCAAGATGGACAGATCATAGCAGAGAGTTCTGACAAAATGTGATCCACTGGAGAAGGAAATGGCAAACCACTCCAGTATCTCTGCCATGAAAACCCCATGGACAGTACTAAAAGGCAAAAAGATACGACGCTGGAAGATGAGCCCCTCAGGTCGGAAGGTGTCCAATATGCTACTGGGGAAGAGCAGAGGGCTAGTACTAGTAGCGCCAGAAAGAATGAAGTGACTGGGCCAAAGCCGAAAGGACGCTCAGCTGTGGATATATCTGGTGGTGAAAGGAAAGTCCGATGCTGTAAAGATTTTTTCTCCATAGGAACCTGGAATGTAAGATCCATGAATCAAGGCAAGCTAGACGTAGTCAAAAAAGAGATGACAAGACTGAACATTGACATCTTAGGAATCAGCGAACTAAAATGGACAGGAATGGGTGAATTTAACTCAGATGACCATCAGGTATACTACTGTGGGCAAGAATCCCTCAGAAGAAATGGAGTAGCCTTCATAGTCAATAAAAGAATAGGAAAAGCAATACTGGGATACAATCCCCAAAATGACAGAATGATCTCAATTCGAATCCAAGGCAAACCATTCAATATCACAATAGTCCAAATCTATGCCCCAACCACTGGTGCTGAAGAGGATGAAATTGACCGGTTCTATGAAGCCCTACAGCATCTTATAGAATTAACACCAAAAAATGATGTCCTTATCATCATGGGGGATTGGAATGCTAAGGTAGGAAGCCAAAAGATAACCGGAATAACAGGCAAGTTTGGCCTTGGAGTACAAAATGAAGCAGGGCACAGGCTAATAGAATTTTGTCAAGAGAATACGATGGTCATAACAAACACTCTTTTCCAACAACCCAAGAGACGGCTCTACACATGGACATCACCAGACGGTCAACATAGAAATCAGATTGACTATGTGCTCTGCAGCCAAAGATGGAGAAGCTCTATACAGTCAGTAAAAACAAGACCAGGAGCTGACTGTGGCTCAGATCATGAGCTTCTCGTTGCAAAATTTAGGCTTAAATTGAAAAAAGTAGGGAAAAGCACTAGGCCACTCAGGTATGAACTAAATCATATTCCTGATGAATATACAGTAGAGGTGACAAATAGATTTAAGGAATTAGATCTGATAGACAGAGTGCCTGAAGAACTATGGATGGAAGTTCGCAACATTGTACAAGACGTAGCAACTAAAACCATCCCAAAGAAAAAGAAATGCAAGAAAGCAAAATGGCTATCTGAGGAAGCTTTGCAAATAGCTGAGGAAAGAAGGGAAGCGAAAGGCAAAGGAGAAAGAGAAAGATACACCCAATTGAATGCAGAATTCCAGAGAACAGTGCAAAGAAATAGAAGAAAACAATAGAATAGGGAGGACCAGAGATCTCTTCAAGAAAATTGGAGATATGAAGGGAACGTTTCATGCAAAGATAGGCATGATAAAGGACCAAAATGGCAGGGACCTAACAGAGACAGAAGAGATTAAGAAGAGATAGCAAAACTACACAGAAGAACTATACAAGAATGAGCTTAACATCCCAGATAACCACAATGAGATGGTCACTGACCTCGAACCAGACATCCTAGAATGTGAAGTGAAATGGGCCTTAGAAAATCTGAGCAACAACAAAGCTAGTGGAGGTGACAGTATTCCAGCTGAGCTATTCAAAATCTTAAAAGATGATGCAGTAAAAGTGCTACACTCAATTTGCCAGCAAATTTGGAAAACTCAACAGTGGCCACAGGATTGGAAAAGGTCAGTTTACATTCCAATTCCAAAGAAAGGCAATGCCAAAGAATGTTCAAACTATCGCACTATTGCACTCATTTCACATGCTAGTAAAGTTATGCTTAAAATCCTACAAACTAGACTCCAGCAGTATGTAGATTGAGAACTACCAGAAGTACAGGCAGGATTTCAAAGAGGCAGAGGAACTAGAGATCAAATTGCCAACATACGCTGGATCATGGAGAAAGCTGGGGAGTTCCAGAAAAACATCTACTTCTGCTTCATTGACTATGCTAAAGCCTTTGATTGTGTGGATCACAACAAATTGTGGCAAGTTCTTAAAGAGATGGGAATACCAGACCATCTTATTTGTCTCTTGAGAAACCTATATGCAGGTCAAGAAGCAACAGTGAGAACTGGACACGGAACCACTGATTGGTTCAAAATTGGAAAAGGAGTCCGGCAAGGCTGTATACTGTCGCTCTGCCTATTTAACTTATATGCAGAGCACATCATGAGAAAAGCAGGGCTAGATGAAACAAAAGTTGGAATTAAGTTTGCCGGGAGAAATATCAACAATCTAAGATATGCAGATGATACCACTGTAATGGCAGAAAGTGAAGAGGAACTAAAGAGCCTCTTGATGCGGGTGAAGAAGGAGAGTGCAAAAGTTGGCTTGAAACTCAACATTAAGAAAACCAAAATCATGGCATCCGGCCCTCTCAATTCCTGGCAAATAGATGGGGAAGAAATGGAGGTAGTGACAGATTTTATTTTTCTGGGCTCAAAGATCACCTCAGATGGGGACTGCAGCCAAGAAATTAAAAGACGCTTGCTCCTGGGGAGGAAAGCTATGGCAAATCTAGACAGCATACTAAAAAGCAGAGACATCACCCTGCCAACAAAAGTGCGTATAGTCCAGGCCATGGTTTTCCCAGTTGCAATGTATGGCTGTGAAAGTTGGACCATAAGAAAGGCTGAGCGCCAAAGAATTGAGGCCTTTGAACTATGGTGCTGGAGAAGACTCCTGCGAGTCCCTTGGACTGCAAGGCGTTCAAACCGGTCAGTCCTAGAAGAGATCAACCCCGACTGCTCTTTAGAAGGCCAGATCCTGAAGTTGAAACTCAAATACTTTGGCCACCTAATGAGAAGGAAGGACTCACTGGAGAAGGGCCTAATGCTGGGAAAGATTGAGGGCAATAGAAGAAGGGGACGACAGAGAATGAGATGGCTGGATGGAGTCACTGAAGCAGTAGGTGTGAACTTAAATGGACTCCAGAAGATGGTAGAGGACAGGAAGACCTGGAGGAACATTGTCCATGGGGTCGCGATGGGTCGGACACGACTTTGCAATTAACAACAACAACAACAACATACCTCGCTATCTGTATTTTTCCCAGTTTGGTAATATCGAGTTTGCAATTCAAAAATATGAACAAAAACATGATTGTTAGGGGATGTTCCACAGGAAAATATAAACTTTTAGAAGAATTGAACACACAATATTAAGGAAAATTCTTATCAATTTTGTATACATAATAATGTATAAAAATTATGTCCATGAGTGTATGCATGCATAATCCTTGTGAAAAAGGCACACATTCCAAAAACACACAAAAATTATATAAACAAATAACTAAAAAATCTAAATTGATAACAATGTAGGGAGGAATAGAAAAATCAGAAGAATAAGAAACTGAAAAAATTAAACTTGGTAGACTTTCTAGTCTCATTGTAAAAGAAGCTTTACGTCTATTATTTCTAGGGCATTGTTGAACTGGAGATAACATGAAATAGTTTAGGGTTTATTGTCCTCTGGACATCAGAGAATTTCACCAAATTTGAAATATTTGTGATTTTTTTTCTCATTTTTCCACAGCTTGTGCTCCTCTGACTGTTCACAGAGTGACAGTGCATGAAATTAAATCATGTTAAAATGTTATTCTCAGCTATGAGTTCTCTATGAACCTATAACTTCTTCAGACACATTTTATTCCTCTCAACTGGTCAAACTGACTTTATTCAAGTCTCCCAAAATAACTCAAACTTGGACATTGGCAGTCAAATTTATCTGCCATAATTTGGTCAAAAGCCAACATTTTACTGTTGGAAATTCATCCGCAGCTTGCAACATGGGCCTGAAAGATTTACCTAATATTAGCTATGGACTAGAAATAAAAAAACATTAATGTGAAACAATAAAATCTAAGGGGTGAAAAGAGTTTATCCCATTAGAATATCTTCAATTTCCATCAATTACCTTTTTCAGCAGCTGTCATGGACAGATCTCTTTCTGTCCATGTCTACAAGTCTTCAGGGGTAGAGGAACACATGTTGGAATCTTTAGACCCAGAAATTTTCCAGGAAACTCTGGGAAATGTTTGGCAAACAGGCCAGTGTGTTCCCCAGATCTTACTGCAATTGAATTATGATTGGTTTTAAGTATGATCATTACCAAATGTCCTTGATAAACTGGTAAGGTTTTCTCAAGAAAACACAATCACATGAGCTAATTCTATTTTATTGTAAAGGGCTGTCTGTTAGGCAGCTATGGGCTGTGGCCTCTCTTATCTGATTGTTCCCTAGGCAGCATCTCCCAAGGTCATTTTCACATACAATCAGAACCGTCCCCTGATCTATAGCATGTTTCTCAATCTCTCCCCACCCCCATGCCTCCTTCCAACCTTGTTTTTTGTCTGGTGGCCTATTGTCTGGACATGGGACAGTAACTGCTACATTTTCTGGCATCGGGACATTATTTGTGGTTATCCCCTCAGCATGTGGCATGGATCCCTATTACATGTTTTTCACCCATGGCCCCTTTGAAATACCTTAGGACCTCCAGGGAGCCACAGGGCCCCTGGTTGAGAATAACTGACCTATAGCTCACTACACTCAAATCTTGAGAAGGAGTGTGAGAAAAAAAAATGCCCTGTCAAACATTTTTGAGTCAGCTTCCTCTTAAAAATAAAGCCGTGCCTCCCACAGGCTCTGGTCCCTCCTTTTGTAATGGATTCTGTGTTTGAGTTGCCAGACTTCATGGCTTGAACCTCACTGATGGGGCCTCCAGAGATGTAGCAAGCTCACTTTTGCATAATTTGTGAACTTCTGTCACAAAATCAATAAACCTTCCCCTCCTGAAGAATCAAAATACTTCATAAGAAATTCACTCATCAACATCGGGAGAGCCATCAACACGAAGCAATTGCGGTAAAGCAAAGGAGCCACATGGGGGCAACCATTTATTCTGGTGTCACACTAACCAAAATGTCATCTAATGTCACATGCACAAGATTTGGGGGGGGGGATAAGTCTCCAGTGCACTGTAGATTATTTATTAGAATCCCTAATAAAGATGCTGTTTAAAAAAGATTCTCTTTCTTCTTTCTAGTCAGGTGAAGATAGAGTCTCCTTAATAATTGCTTACTGGGTTCTACTGGATCTGTACTAATAATATTTGTTTCATTGATATAAACAAAATGTATCCTTTTAGAGAGGGGGGAGGGAGGGAGGGAGGGAGAGAGAGAGAGAGAGAGAGAGAGAGAGAGAGAGAGAGAGAGTACCCCTTAGGGAAAAAAACAATGCCTATTATTCTGATCCTTTCCTTCTCTTTCTCAGGTCTGGTTTTATGTTCCCCTTGCCCCCCCTCCCTTTTTCCCTTGTCAATGCCAGCAAATACCTGGCAAGAAAAAAAGAGAGAGCAGAACGAAGGCAGATAAGAAGGGTTAGTTTTGCGTAAGAGAGAAGATGATATCATGTCGAGACAAATTACAGAAGTGCTGTGTCTAAATATGTTGAAGCAAGAGCTGCGATACCACAGCTGCGTCAGCGGGCTGCTCGGGGTCTCTGGTGACGCCGGCTGCATCTTAAGCAGCCAGGAAAAGAGGCAAAGCTGGTCAGGCAGAAGCAGCTTCCCAGCCAGATCAAAGCAACCCACTGCTTTGGGTAGTCCTGCAAGGATATCCTGCAAACTTCACATGTGCATGCACACCCCCCAACAGATGTTGCAGATAGTTTAAATTGGAGGAGCCAGCTCTATCTGGCCAACACACCCATTTTTTTTCTTCCTTCCTCTCTCTCTTTCTATCAACGCCAACCTAGGAGTAATTACCTACTTCTTTCTGAAAGGCTTCAGGCTATGCACCTGGAATATGAGAAAGAGATGCTTGTTAAAATATATATTTTCCAGAAGGGATGAACATCAGAACAAGATTTGCTTGGAAATGCCCCTTCCCCTGAATGGATTTTCCTAGTATGGCCCCACCTTCCTGTAGGACCAAAGAGAAAATATAATTCAGATGGGCTTTGGAATATCTCCTCCTTCATCCTTTATTCTAGAAAGGAGAAGCATCTTGGTAAAATGTAAAGTCTGAATGGGGTATTTATAGACAAGATACGGGTCTAGATAAAATTTTGCTTGGTCCGAAAAAAAAACCAAATAAGGAATATTTATAAACACCTATTGGAGTACAGGTTATTTGAAGAACAGGTTAAAGAAACAATGGTGACATGGGCGATTGATTTAGGACACAACATCAATTTGGATCAATGGCAGCAGGTGTGGATGTGAAATAATAAAATTACATTGGCGTCATCATACAAAGAAAATTCGTATAAGATGATTTACAGATGGCATCTCCCTCCAGCAAGATTAGCCAAAATGTACAAAGGATGCACATCATTATGTTGGAAATGTAAAAAAGAAATGGGCACATATTTTCATGTTTGGTGGCTATGTAAGGAAGCACAGAGATATTGGCGTATGGTTTGGGAATGGGTAACAGAAATGAGTATGCAAAACATCCAGTATAAGCCTGAGACATTGTTGTTAGGAATTCTTGAAAATAATGTTAGTAAAGAAGATATATATTTATTCATTCATGTGGTTACAGCGGCAAGAATTGTATTCGCTCAAAATTGGAAAGCTACGGCTATACCTAGTGAGGAAATCTTAATTCATAAAATTATGCACTGCGCAGAATTAGATAGGTTAACTAAGAGACTCAAAAATCAGGATGAAACGGATTTTTACCAAATTTGGAATAAATTTTATAGATGGTGGGGTAGTCATTGTAATGAGATAAGTTAAGATTGAGATTAGGTGATGTTATTGTAAAGGTTTTTCTTATATTAGTAGTTAATTGTGAATATGAACTGTGATGTATGTCAAATCTGATTTACCATGTTCAATGTTTTTAATTTTTGTTATTCAGTAAAAATATTTTTTTTAAAAAAAGTAAAATGTAAAGTCCCTGGACAACTCCAAAGAGGGAATATTTTGGCACTGTAAAGAATACATTAAGTGCAATCCTTCCCCAAACTTACTGCATCTGCATTGTTTCTCAGGAGGCGAGGAAATTCATTCCTGATGAAACCAATAGTAATTCAATAATGAGCTAGCAGTGGTCACCGATGGTAATTAAGCCAAGAGTCATTCTATAATGTATCATACAGGAATGTAAACATTTCTGAGATGCTGCATGAAGCGCTTTCAATATCTGAAATAATCAACATTCAGTACTACTATTAATAGCACTAGGCATGATTTTAGTTTGCGAATAACATGCAGTGAAGGTATACATGATATCAGTAGAGTTCCTGCACTAATATATACATACAATCAATGAACAGTTCAAAAGAATGTTTTACCCCAACTTAACCAATCAAATGAAAAATTCTAAAAATGGGTTTTGTGGATCTTTTCATGATGAGATAAATGAACAGAGGATCTTCGATAAGACAGTTGAGTTCCAAAGCGGTCACTGAATGAGCAGATGGAGAAAGGTTGTCTCTCAGAGGGGAAGCAGTGGGTCAGTTTGGTTCCCAGCATCCCCAGGCAGGGTTGGAAAAGACTATGATCACTTGGTGGAGGCCACTTTGAACAAGATGACCAATGATCAGATCCAGTAAAAGGCAGCTGTCTAGTTTCTCATCCATGGAGAATCTATCTTATGCTCAGATATCTTCAATGTTTCACAGAATTCCACCATACCACCATTTGTTGGACACTACCCCTCAGAGATAAAACAGAAGAGACTGCTTACAATATAGTGAACGTATTATCAGCAAAATGGCAAGAACAATTGCATATAAACCTAGCCAGCTAGGAGAGTTTACATGCTGAATTGCATCACAAGCAGACATACTTTTGATGGGCTATACTTATTTTTCCATTGTGATGGGAAATGTTAACATTTTGCTTCTATACTCCAGTATCCATCACCTTTTATTACTTTTATGGCTACATTTCTGTTAGGTTGGAGTAAAACACACAGACAAAAAATCTTCAGTTGAGTTTCAATTTTAAAAGTCACTTAAATTGTGATATCATTGAGGCTAGAGAAATAAAATGGTGCCTCCTTCAACTGCCAGATGCCAAATGCATTTATTTGAGCAGAAACACTACTTTGTTATAGAAATGTATCCTGAAAGTAATAGAGAATTGAGAATCAGTGATTTAAAAAAGTATGTTTTTAAAGTAAGCTTTATGACTGTAACATTTTAAAAGGGTATGTCTTAAAAGATATATTTAATAGTTTAAATTGTTGCTAGAGAAAAAATTATATAATTAATGAATGGCTGCTGAATGCTTGTATGTTTGTCTACTTTGAAGTAAATACATTTGAGTTAATTGATAAAAATGTATAGAATTACAATCTATTTTTATATTATAATATTTTATATTATATTTTAACATGTTTGTGAGTCAGTCTTTTAATGTAATGTATAAGTATGTTTGAAAGATCACAAATACTTGTATTTTAATTTGTTGAACAATGAGTCATATCAAAAGAACCAAATGATCCTCAGACTAAAATATGGAATAAAGCAAAGAACTGGTCAAAACAGCTAGATGGTTATAGTAAAAAAAAAAAACTATACCAATGTATGCCATAGCTGTAGTATATCATGTAGGAAAAACAGCTTTTCTTCTCCAAAACTAAATGAGAATTTATTCAGAATAAGTCAACTAACAGAGTATACAAATCGAAAATGGAATCACTCATCCTATTCATTTAGTCTTTGAACAAGACAATGGATTCATTTCTCAGAATCAGTAATAAATCCTTTTACACAGAGGCCACCACATCTCCTCTAAGGAAAAAATGACCATTCCTGCTCATGGCTGCCTATCTCCTTTCTCATAAACTATGAAAATTAATTTCCCCATAAGGAAGTGTCAACCCTCTTGGGTAAACCAGACAGGAAACATGACTAGATAAGTGTCTGATAGGACAACGATCCATGGTAACTAGTGAGCAAGTTAAATAGAGATGATGAAATTACAGTAATACCCACAATAGCCTCATTTGTAGTGGTTATCATAATCATAATCATTATCTTCAAAACACCTCTTGAGAACATTAAAAATGATTCTCTGTTGTGTAAGCAGTAACAAATTTCCCTCTTGGAATGTCCTTAAACCCGCTAAGTATGTCTAAGGCAGAAGTTTGTTTTTCACTAGATTAAAGAAGATATTCCCCTGGATTTCTGTAAAACTTTTGTCAACCTGCCCTTTTAAGAAAGCATTTTTCAGACCCGGGGTTGTCTGGAAACAAAAAGCAAAGAAATGCAATATTAATTGTTGCATTGTTAATTGTTGACAAGTTATTATGCATCTTTGTCAAAGTGAAGGCAGAATCCAAGGTACAACACAACCTCTGTTCTTCTCCCCAGAAGAAAGTCCCATTTAGTTCAATTGAATTATGACACTCATGTAAGATCGTGTAGCTGAGATCAGTAAGTAAAGAGCAGTACCTATAGAAGCTGAAAGAAACAAAAGCTCAATTATTCAGTCCTAAAACTGAAAAAAAAACCAACTAGAAAATTTTATGACTGTGCCTTTTAAAAGCAGAAAGGGTAACTTTGGTCACCTTCAGTTCATATTTAAGAACACCTAGCCAGTTACTGCTCAAGCTCAGTGTCTGACTAATAAGACAAGAGGTAACAGATGGAAGTTTAACAAAGAGAGAAGCAACCTAGAATTAAGGAGAAATTTCCTTGCAGTGAGAACATCTCAAAGGCCCCTTCCAACTCTCATATTCCATATTCTGTACCATGTAACATAGAACTCATCACCTCTGTAGACAATGGCTGCCATCATTAAGCCAGTCTGACATTAGAAACTTGGCTGTAATATAAACTTATTGATTCCATGTCATTTATTTCAGGCTGAAAGAGGACAAATTGCATCTCTCTTCTCTATGAAAAGTCCTTAAAGTGTGCTAGTTCAATCCCCATCTTCTCTTCTCAATGCTAAGCTTTGAGAATATACAACGTGAAGATCTTTACTGATTTTTAAGAGACATTTTGGCATGACAATGCCTTGGGCCTATCCCCAATACTCCAGCCCTCATGGTATTGCTGTGAGATACAGTTTTGCTCCATTATTTAAGTGGCTCAAAATGAACACAACCTCCAGAATTTTTATGGCTTTTAATATCTGCCATTCTTCAAAAGACATGGGACAGTAGCAGTGTAGAAGATCAGCCGACTCTGCCTTCACTTTGCTAGGCATTCTAGCAAACCACAAATGCATCTTAAGCAATGACCCAGATGTTCTTTTCCATCATTGTCCCATTCATTCATGTACAAATGACTATCTATTATTTTTGGCAGCACAGTAAGACTCAGTTGCCAGTAGCAGGCCAGAGGAATCACACAAGAGATTTGCAGAAAGGCAGACTGAAGAGGTGATTGCTCACTTGTTCCCCTAATTCCTTCTTTCACTCCTTTGCCCTTTAGCCTTCCACTTGTTCCTGAACAAGCAAATTGCAAATTGCAGGCTACAAACCGCCACACCAAAGCACTGAGCCACTAGGTAGATTCAAACTCTGTTTGACCTCTCAAAATTGCTTTGGGTAATTTCACTTAATCCCTTAGAAAGAATTTGCTTTTTCTAGCACAGAAAGGTGTGGAAGCTATTTTTGTTAAGCATCCTAAGCATTTTTACTTGGAGCACATTGCTCAATGCAAATGAGTAAATGGGTGGGAGGGAGGGAGGAGGAGAAGGAGGTAGGTTCTTCTTAGCTAGCCAAGTGGATCCTGGCACAACAGGGTGCTGTGTTGAGGTTTCCCTACAACCTGCTGCATTAAATTTCCCCTCCCCCTGTTTTTTTTTTTGGCAATAATTAACATTTAATGACAATGAGAATACTCAGGTTCTTTGTGGGGCGAAGTGCCTTGCAGTTTTCTTGGCAAGGTTTTTCAGAAGGGCTTTACTATTTTCCTCCTTCCTAGGGCTGAGAGAGAGTGTCTGGCCCAAGATCACCTAACTGGCATTGTGCCTAAAATGGGACTAGAACTCACTGTCTTCCAATTTCTAGCCTAGCACAGTGGTGGGATTCAGCCAGTTCGCACCACTTCGGCAGAACCGGTAGCTAATTTTTTGTTGCCCAGGCCCAGAATGGACTTCCGGAAGCGACATCCACACAGAGAACCAGTTGTTCACATATTTGAATCCCACCACTGGCCCACATATTTGAATCCCTACACCATACTGGGGGTTTCTAAACTCCTATCAGTTAAAAGAGGACAGAGCATTAACTATTTTAGCCTCTCCAACTTTGATCTGTTCTGAGGGCTTAGCGGAAGCTTCATTCATGTTTTCCTGAGCAATGCAGATCATCATCTTACAAAACCTTCAGACTTTTAAACCCATGTAAAATGGGTTAAAATAAATAAAGTTACCACCTGGAAAGTAACCAAGTTTACTCTGCTGTCGAAATACACATAGGACGCCACTGTGAGTGATTGTTTGCACAGAGCATATTAAAAAAAAGTATAATCTTGTATCAGACAAGTTCCGGACTTTAAAGAATAGTCACACAAACTCCACACAGATCTATAAAACTATGCAATGTAAACAGATGGCACTCCTATCTCAAATCAATTCCCTGACACCCCCAATGGTAGGATACCTGAAACAAGCATATTCCCTCTGGGTGAACCTATGGAGACCTGAATAGCGAAGACAATGTTTTGAAATTAATCTCATCCTTGGAGAGAAAAATACTTACTAAAATAAAAGCATCAGATATCATTGCCTGAGACGCTGGGGGTTTGGACAGACAATAACGCCCTGTATCTTGAAAAGTCCTCTTAGGGATTCCAAAAAGGGGTTGTTTTACATGCTATTTTTCCATATGCCTATTATAGGTGGATCTTTCCAGAGCCAATTGAGAGATGCTGACAAACAGGGCAAGCAATCAGTGTGCATAATCTAGTATACATTACAAACGTCTGAAACGTTTTCTTACACTTCTTACAGAGCAAAGAAATTTGAAGCAGATACATGCGTGGATATCATCCATGACTTTTTGTTTTCTATGGGGACTTGCATGGCAAGGAAAAGGGAGTCAGCCAAAGCTCATTAAATGAAAAGAATTAGTCTTTAAGACAGTGCCTCGAATTGTGCAAATATCTCTTGGCCAAATTTTCCTTCTTTACTCAAAAAACGCATCGTTGCATAACTCCCAAGAAACATTAATGCTCTACATTCTCCTGTTTGGTGTGTTCAGTGCACCGCTATCTGTATTGAACAACGAGGTTAGAAAATTCTGATCTTGGTGGTGACAATAACTACTTGGCTTTAAGCCAAGTCAATGCCTTGATTTCTCTAGCTGCTCAAAAAGGTGAGATAACATTCCCAAGCCTTTGGAGGCATTTGGCTTCTGGTAATTATAATCTTTCTCAGTTGTTTATTTTCTTATCAGGAGCCACACACCTGAATACTATATTCTGATTTACTTTTCAAACACTGGGAAATGGTGACAGCCCTTTAAGTGGGGTAGAAAATACAGTAAGAGGATAGTTCCAATTATCTAGAAATACCCAGGGGTGTGTGTCTCTTTGTCTGTATGAGTGTTGGAAGGAAGATGATAATTTATAATGGTTAAAATAGAAAAACCATACATTTTGTTTACTTGGACCTTGTGTTAAAAGATAACATTTCTCCACAGGTTGCCAACTAACCAATCTATTATTTTAATAGCAGATCAATCTCCAGTCATTATCGTATCTCAGAAGTTCACCTGTTTATTCATGCAGATCATGATGCTGTTACTGTGTGGGACAAGAAGAAGCCAAAATATTATTTTCTGATTATTTGGTTTTACAGTCCACTAATTAAGGAGGGGGAAATATAGCAAGATAATTTCTAAGATTGCAGGCTACCCAAACTACATCGTTTTAGAAATGTCTTCTTTCTCCATTTAGGAACCAAATCGCATACCAAATGTTTTCCGTGAGTCTTCTTCCTGGGAACACAACAGCATTCATTTGGACTCAACTTCAGACTGAATGAGTCAATATGGCACAGCAGTTTAAACTTTAGACATATTTTCAGAGATGGATGTTGGCTTTCCAGTTCTAGGTTTTCCATTTCTTGCACAGCGGAAGCCAAAAAGACAGACCCACGTGTGGGTGGTGTTTCAGCCAGAAGCACAGCATGTGGAAGAGGATTAAGCACTTCTTTAAATACTTTATCTCCTGGTTGTGATCGGCCCTGCAACCAATTGCTATTTTAAAAGAGAGGGAGGGAAACATCAGATGACATTGGGGGGGGGATATCCTAGCATTATTCTGGAGTTGGAAGGGACCATTTAGCTCCCTGAGATGAATATCTTGGACAATACCCTTAGAAGTACTTGAGTCCATATTAAAGCACAGACAGAGAGATCAAAAGATGCTGCTTGAAATGGAACTTAGCACCTATCTGGAATTGGTTCCTTGTTGAACTCCTTATTGTCAAGAAGTTCTTTCTAGCATTCAATCTGTAACTTAAGGTTATTATTCCATGACCTGTGTTCCAGGACTATTTAAAAAAAGGTCTTAACTGGCTTCTGTGTGATACCCCTTCAGCTTTATGAAAAGTCCCTTCCTTTCTATTTCACTGCACAAATTTAATTCCTCATCTCCCATTTATTCACCTGAGGTCTGAATCACTTCTTCCAAATCATTATACAGCCCTACCTATTTATCTCTGTGTTCAGTTTATGAAAGTATGCTTTCTTGAAGACAAAGAAATTTGCATGACTACACTCCTCTTTAATTTCTTAATGTCAACAATTCTATATTTTCACATTCGCAGTCTTCCCTATTAGTTGGGATCAAGTCAAGATTAGCTGATTGCTTTCAGCAAATATCACAATAATTTCTTGGAAGGACTATGCTTGGTACAGTTTATCGCCAGGATAATTGAGGTGGGATTATTTGAGCCTGAGAATGAAAATGGATTTTTTTCAAAATATTGGAGATTGACATTTTGTGATATCAAATAAGCTACTGGTTTCTTCCCCATTAAACCAAGACTCCAAAAAAAAGGATCAAAGAAAATTGGGAATCTTTCCATTCTTTGCAGAGTGCAAAACCTCTTATGCCAGCAATCTACCATCCACGTTATACACATAATCTCAGAAACCAAATATCTCTTAACAATGTTAAGAGATATCTCTTAACAATCCCCAAAAATACTTTTTTCCTTTATGGTCTTCTTCGACAGACTGAGATAGAGCAACATCTGAGTCTCCAAGTGCTTCAACTTCTTCCATGGTTAATTCTTCTTGAAGTATCATTTCTCTTCACACGGATAAGCAGTAGAGTTAATGAGTACAAGCAGCTATTTTGTCATGTCCTGGTCTGTGCTTTTGGGAACAGAACACTTCACAAGCCATTGGGTCCAGCTGATACACATTAGATTCTTTCTCATAGTAGTCATACATAGCATTCTTTCTCTTCTTTGGAACCCAGCCTCCTTATCCCAAATTAAGCTCGCTCTCTTATTCTTTACTTGAAGATCAGAATCTTTTTTTTTTACCTTGATCAGCTTGGATAAAACATAGAATTCACTTCTAAATGAACAGGAAAACACAACCACTTAAATGTGCAACTATCCAGAAAATGTTTATTCTCCTCAGTCAACATATTTAATAGGGCTTATAGACTGCTCCAACAGACTCTTATTGTTGTACAATTCTCTCTCCTAGGTTAAATTAAGAACATACAAAAGGAACAATATCATCAATTAACATAATCAGTAAAATCACCCACATAAGAAACAGGATTAAAATACAATCAGCCAAACACAATTAACAATCTTAACAACTCAAAGGAAAGAAACCATCATCTTTCAGGTCACAGGGCCTGAAACTGTTTATATAACTAACTTCAAAATGTTTCACTTCTTATCTTCAGTTTTAAAGAAGCTTCTTGGATGAGAAGCAAAATGTTTTCAAGGGAAAAAAACAAGAAAGTCCAGTTGCCTTTTGGAAAAATACCTTTGGGACAATGATGACCTGGATGATTGAGAATCTCCATAGACAACTGACCAGGAAACTTTCTTCTACCAGACTGGCAGAAATAGCATTTTTGAGCAAGTAATATACTCATCATATTACTTATTCAGAATTAAGTAGAATTCACTCTTGAATTGCAAGTAATTATTTAAAAGAGAGAATGTTGGATATTGGCACTCAAGCACAAAGCCAAGAGCAAGGTGGGCATAGCTAATTTTGCTCCAACACGCAACCAAGCTTGTCAGTCATGCAAATATACCCTTATGGATTGAACATGGCCATAAAAAGAGGAATGTGCTTATATAGACTTTTCACAAAGCTATAGTCAAGGTATGAATGTTGCTGATGGGGCTTGGGGTTCAGCCCAGCTTCTTGTTCTGTATGTTTCCCATACAGTTTGTGAGAAGGATTTCTTTTCAGGGTGAAAAGCAATAGTACTATGCATCAGTTGCTTGCACAATATATGAATAAATTCTTGTTTTTTAAAGGTTATCTTCACATATAGCCAAAGAATATATATTCACAACCAGAATTGTTGTGTCCTATGTTTTACACAGAAGATCCTGTTGTTGAAGAGACATGCCACACTTCAAAGGAAAATGGTGGGATTCTCCAGAACAGAAACCAAACCAAACCAAGCTAAACCAAACCAAAGATCTACAATGGTCCTTTTTCAATAATTATGGGAAGACAGCATACATTTCTTTAAAAAATTAAACAGCCTGATTGACTGCAACACCCATTTTCAAACAAGCAACAGAACAGCACGATTTTCAATCAGACATCTCCACAGCACATCATTTTAATTTGAAAATTATTGAAAATAAATTAGTGTAATTACCTACTGAGCTTAATATTTACAGACTATGAGAGAGATTTTAAGGCAACTGAGGAGAATTAGGCACATAACAAAAATAAGGAAAATACAGATAATCTGTAGAGCCATCATATAAATCAGTTATACCTGTAATCAACAGTCCTTTGCCTACAGTACCCAGATAATTTGGTTTCTCTGAGATGATATGGGTCCTACAATAACAGACTTACTGACCTGTTTTTGATTCATTGCTCATGAAGCTCTTCATATGTTTTGGCCTCCAGTTGAACTTTAGTAACAAAATTCATCTGAAATTTAATTCACAATTAAGTTTTATCTTCTGCTTCATTACGAACCTGCTACCAGTATGATTCTACTACTCAAAACAATTTAGATAGGTGCTTCTACTCAACATATGAAAATAAAGTTGCAAAATGACCAGGAGCCTGTACAAATTAGCATACACTTCTTTGAAAGGGCAACAGTTATTGTCTGAAGCAAATTCTTCTAAGTCTAGTAGCAAGAAAAAAAAAACATTGCTGCCCAGGAGGCACCAGCATCAAGTAACTAAGGAGTAAATGAGATGTGATGTTGTGGAGTCCTTGATGCTCTCTGAGCATGGTTGTTTGCTTGCAGATGTTTCATTACCTGAACAGGTAAAATCAGCAGTGCTAGTGAGTGAGGGTTTGCTCTTTGTTTAAATATGGTAGCTTTTACTGGAGACATGATAGTTTTGGCAAAATGCATGCTTTAAAAAATAAATTAGTGAGGAGAGATGAAAAGGAGTGGGGTCACCTCTTTCTCAAACACCCAAATCTCAATGAAAATTGGAATTGATTTCAAGTGTGCAGAGTGTGTCCACTAACGGTAAGTCCTTCAGGATTCATTGGGATTTCTTTCTATAGAAATATGGACAGGGTCACAGCTTTGGACACCGATTCAAGGCCATAAAGTAAGGCCATTTCTTCATTAAAGATTTATAGCATCTTCTAGAACAGCATTTCTCAACGTTTGTGTGACGGCAACCACCGTCACACAAACGTGCTGCGCATGCGTGGCGCGGCGCACATGCGCGGCAGCGCCCCCATGCACGGCGCGCATATGCGGCGGTGCCCCCATGCGTGGGGCACATGCGCGGCAGCACCCCCATGCGTGGGGCACATATGCGGCAGCGCCCCCATGCGCGGGGCACATGCGCGGCAGCGCCCCCATGCGTGGGGCGCATGCGCGGCACCACCCCCTGAGGGGGGGAAATGGCGGATTGCATTGTTAGGCGACCCCCGTAAAATGGTCGATCGACCCCAAATGGGGTCGCGACCCATAGGTTGAGAACCGCTGTTCTAGAATCATCCAACTATTGTTCCTCCAGAATAATAGTAATGCAGACAGGGTTCATATCCCTTCAACAATAGCTAGGTCATAAATCAAAAAGGACTTTCATTTTTTTTTCAATGACAGCCTTGGAATTTAAGCAAAAATCTTAAAAAGTGAGAAAGCAAAACACAAAGAACAAGGCTTTAGCTGGGCCTGTTGTGAATACCAAAAAGTAGTTATACTGAGGCTATTTTTTTCTACTTCCAATCCAAAACTGGAAATGTTGGTAATCTGGTCAGATTTTTTTTCTTATCTCGGTAATGTCTATGAAGATTCTCGATCATCCAGGTCATGGTTGTCCCAAAGGTGCTTTTTTCCAAAAGGCAACTGGACCTTTGTGGTTTTTAATCTTTAAAAATGTTTCTCTTCCCATCCGAGAAGTTTCTTCAGTTCAGAACAGTTCAGAACTGAAGAAGCTTCTTGGATGAGAAACGTTTTCAAAGAAGATGCCTCTTGGAAAAAGCACCTTTGGGACTTCTCTTGGGAACTGACTTTGGGCATTTTGCAGGAGCCATTGCTGCTGGGTCAAGATATATCCAGAAGGTTGGCAAAGATCTCCTCTACTGTTGAAGCAAAGAGGAGTGAGTGCAAACTCCTTATCAAGTTTCCTTGCATGCCCCCAAGTAGTTCCAATCTACAGTTTGAGAACTGAGCTCTACTCTAGAGGATAAAAAGGAGTACTTAGCTTTCAGCCAAAAGGTTCTGCTTGACTGTAGAATCTGGTATATTAGGAAATGAGCTTCCTATTAAGTGGGGCTTACTTCCAATTAAATATGAATAGCAAGACCAGACAATATACGATCCTCAGCCACATCTGCTCTTTTGATGCTGCTCCCTGCAAGTCTTTATTAGCCAGAGATGACTTCATTTATTTAGGGCTCTTTAAAAACATTTACCATATATATTTTTGTTGGAATATTCATGAGCAGGAAGAGTCATGTGGTAACTCAGTCAGCCAATGTGAAGAAAGTGCTACTGAGTCTGTGCAAAAGGGTATTGAGTTAGGAGCTGGATTTTTCCAGTCTCAGGTTTGTCTCTGGTCTGTCTCTGTAAGAAGTCTTCGTTAAGCTATGTTGCTGTAAAGAAGAATGGTATTGTAAATATTTTATATAAATATAAAGTTATTTGAATCAGCTAAATGCAGTCAACTGTGAGAGCTTCTGATTTATTTTTTGAACAATAGAGAAATTAAAATTCTCTAACAATTTTCATAATCTATCTAGTTAAAGCTACTAGCTATTCAAAAACATACATTTTTTGCCATTTATAACAAATTGCAGCTCTGTGTATGTAAATGAAACACATACAGGTAGTCCTCAATTGTACGACCACATGTATGAGCACTAAATTTCTGTTGCTAAGCAAGACAGTTGTTAAGTGAGTTTTGTTCCATTTTATGACCTTTCTTGCCACAGTTGTTAAGTGAATCACTGCAGTTGTTAAGTTAGTTTCATGGAATCTGGCTTCCCCGTTGACTATGCTTGTCAGGTCGCAAAAGGTGACCACATGTCCCTGGGACACGGCAACCATCATAAATACGAGTCAATTGCCAAGTGTCTGGATTTTGATCATGTGACCACGGGGCTGCTGCAACAATTGTAAATGTGAAAAATGATCAATTAAGTCACTTTTTTCAGTGCCGTTGTAACTTTGATTGGTTCCTAAATGAATGAGTGTAAGTTGAGGACTATCTGTATTTATATATACCTAGCCTGTTTCAGAAGAGCTAATAATTCCTGCTAACTTGGTGTAACTCGTGAAATAGCTTTTGTATATTTTTGTATTGATCTTGGTTTAAAGTGACTGAGAAAAGTGTTAGGAAGCATACTCCTCATTTACAGTCCCCTGATCCAGGAGTTGGGAACCATAGGTGAATCTGGAGCAAGGAACCATGTGTGAGGCTCGTTTTAAGACACAAAAGATCATAAATATGCCTTCCCTGTGGAAGGACCAGCCCTATGGAACAGCATTCCTGCCCCCCCTCTGCCCCACCTTCAGCTTTTGCAAGGATTTAAAACCTGGCTATTCCTGCAGGAATTTAGACCAGAAGATTAAAACAGCCCTGTTGGTAGGCCTGTTTTGTGTGTGTGTGTGTGTGTTGAATTTTCTTTAGAGATTGAAAATTGGGCATTTTAGATTTGAGTTTATGTTGTAATTGTTGTTATATTTTTATTGTGGAATAGTACTTAGATTTTTTACTTTGTAGATTATGTTCTCATTTTTGGTTTTAATCTGTGGTGCCCCACCAAGAGTCGCTGCTTTGAGATGGGCAGCTTTATAGACATTTTTAAATAAATGTAGTAGAAATGGAACCAAAATGGGGGGGAACCTTTATACTATGGGATATAGACAAGAAAATGGGAAAGAGCTATGATATGCAGCCTATGAAAAATTAATATTGAAAGACTGACAATGTTCTTTTACCGGCAGAATAAGCCCCAATTTTAATATCTATTTAAAAATCTGAGTTCAGTTGCAGAATTAGTAAGAGATTCTCCAAGAGTAAATTCTCCAACCATATTTGCACTTTAGGCAGTGGCTGATGCCTATGCAAAGCGAGTGTGAAATGCTCTTAGATGAGAAACTTTATATCCACTTTGCACTTGGACCTACGATTAAATGAAATTCTGGGTAGCTGAAAAGGAGACTCAGCAGGAAGTTGTGGGAAAGAAAGCATTGCAGATCTCCCTGTGAGATTTCCTCCTTGACGAAGGCCTGTCAGATAGGAGAACAATATCTCTTGTCATTTGGCTTCATAATGATTCGCCTGTCACCCTTGGAATGCATTTATCCCATGAATTAGGCACAGTTTATTAGTTAAGCTTAATAAAATAAATATTGCATCTTATTGGATAAGCGTGTACTTTGACATTAGGAAAAGTTACTACTTGATTCTCCTTCCCACCAAACATTGCGGTAAAATGTTTAGGAACAACTTCGCTACAGTTAAAATTTCTGATAGAGGTTGGGGATTTGGAGGAATGTTTGGGCTGATTCCATTATTTCATTCCATTCCAAATGGCATTTCTGAACTAAACTTTCTACAAGTGTTCAGTTCAGATCTCTGACAAGAACAGGAAGGAAGGAAGGAAGGAAGGAAGGAAGGAAGGAAGGAAGGAAGGAAGGAAGGAAGGAAGGGGAGGGGGGGAGAGAGGGAGGCAGGGAAGGAAGAAAGAAGAGAGGGAGGAAGGGAGGAAGAGGAAGAGGGGGGAGGGAGGGAGGGAGGGAGGGACAGAGGGAGGGAGGGAAGGAAGGAAGGAGGAAGGAAGGAAGGAAGGAAGGAAGGAAGGAAGGAAGGAAGGAAGGAAGGAAGGAAGGAAGGAAGGAAGGAGAGTATGTTTCCTCTCTCAGCACCCTCCGTGCTGAATGTTTAGGAAGAGATTTGTCTTTAATGCAGGAAGAATGAACAAAAGAGAGTGGGCGAGAAATGCGTCTAGTACTGCATGTAAGGAACTTAAAACATTTCACATACAAACTTTTTAAATGGATTACACAATGGTAGCTTGAATTCAGGTAATCCATTTACCTGTCATGCAGGCACAAGTCCTTAATCCATTCCCCAAACCCTTCTTGTGGGGTTTGCTGTCAAACAGTTTCTAAACCTGGTTGTTTAGCTCCTGCTGATAACCCATTCCTCTCAACTTTCATTTTCCTCTTCAATAGGGGTGAAATAACATTACAGATGGTTTACTTTTAGAGGAATAGGGATAGAAATAAAATAATGGCATGCAGTGTAGATATTTGCAGATAGCTCAAAGTAATTATATCATTGTAGCAGCATCAGAACAAGCCTGGTTGTGTGAAAGAGATTATACTTGGAGACCATGGGAGCTAGAGATAGGAAAGGATGGGAGAGACATTACTCTCTTTCCCATCAAAGTTGACAATATAAACAAACTAAACAGCAACCCCAGATAACAGGAAGAGACTTTATTCTTGAGTATATTCAACGAAGAATGGTTAAGTATCAGGCTTGCAGAAATTTTCTTTGCAGAAGTTTTTGACTTACCAGCTCGAGCTTGGTACAGATCTGGAACTGAAGAACTTTGAGGCATGACTAGATTACAAGGACTTGGACTGTGTGAACTTCCAGTCCCTGTCATAGAAAATTCCACTCTTGATTAGCCCAAATTTTATTCATCTCAGTGACAAAGGAGTTGACTCAGACTTTCTTAGCAGAACATCTGTCTTACTAAAAATATTGGAGAAATGTAGCCATGATTCAGTGGAACTTAAATGCAATTAACTTGAGTTGACTCAATGTTCAGTGAATGTTAATGTCTTGGGAAATATTGAAATTCATAGTTGAAAGTTTAACAAAACCTAGAGAAATTTAAGCCACGTTCAAATAATAGATTTAAATTCCTTTCTCTTTAAAAATATATGACAGCCACTTCTGGTAATGTGGTTAAGGTACTGGAAGAGAACCAGTGACACCTAGGTTTAATCCACTCTCAATCTTCAAGCTTATGGTATTCATGGTGACTTTTCAGCCAGTCATTCTTTCTTGGTTTGACTATGACTGCAAAGGGAATAAAACTGGAGAAGAAAATAATACGTTCTTAAACTCCTAAAAGAAAAAATATATATAAATCTAACAAACAAATCAATATATTTCAATGATAGTTCATAATCTGTGGTATATCTTTGGTTGAACCTTCAGATGAAGAAGAGGAGCTATGGTGGCGCAGTGGTTAGAATACAGTACTGCAGGCTACTTCTGCTGACTGCTGGTTGCCAGCAGTTCGGCAGTTCGATTCTCACCAGCTCAAGGTTGACTCCTCCTTCCATCCTTCTGAGGTCTCTAAAATGAGGATCCAGATTGTTGGGGGCAATAGGCTGACTCTGTAAACTACTTAGAGAGGACTGTAAAGCACTGTGAAGATGTATATAAATTGTTATTTGCGATTTATCTATACTCCAGAATTCTTGGAAACTATGAACTTTTTAAATCGGCTTTTGAAAATTGTCTATCCTAAGTGTAATAAAATTTAATCAAGTGAAAATAATTCAAAACCAGTTTTTTTCCCATGTGTTTGCAGTTCCTGCAAGTAAAAAATATATATAGCATTACAATGTACCATGATGTGGCATGAAAAAACTGCCCAACTGAAAGGTTCAGAGTGTGGGCTTTAATACATCACAATGAGAACCTCGAATTGAGCTTGGAAAACACCCAGCAGTCTTTGTAACTGTTTCAATAGAAAGGTGATACGAGATGACCCTGGTCATCATATTCTGAGCTAACTAAGGAAAGCTAATTTTCCAAACTGTCTTCAAAGGCTGTCCAAAAAAGAGCATATTGCTGTAATTCCACCACATGGGTCATCGCACCAGGTCTCTCTTCTCCAAGAAGGGATATAACTAGTTCTTTAAGATTTTGGCTTGCCTGAGATAATGCATATTTGTCCAGAATCAGCAGTGAATTTAGGAAAGACCAGACTGTGATCCTGTTCCATAAAGGGAAGTGCAGCCCATCCACCCATTGCCAAAGGAGGGAAATATTACTGAATCGAAAAACTCGGTCCTCAGTTCAGAAACTATTCTACCTTGCCTGAATTCAGCTGAAGCTTGCTTTCCCAAACCAGGCCCTTATAGCTAGAGAAATGTGAAGTTTTTCAATGTATCCCATCCCGAGGATATATTGCAAAAAGTGCAATAACATCAGCCAATTAATGATAATTGGCTCAACTGTATGTACCCTTGCTGGAAACATCCCATAGGTTTTATCTTATAATATGGGAGAATAGATAGAACTTTGGGAAACTCTCTAAGACAATTCCAGATAGGTTGAGCTGATGTTTCCCAATGCTGTCTTTTGAGCATGCTCAGAGAGAAAAGAGCCGAACCAAGGCAGAGTGACACATCCAATCTCCAATTCCCAAGCACACCAAAGATACATTAGTCAGTGGGAACAAAAGCCTCTATGAAATCCAGAAGAATCAATATCTGTTAATATCTATTTTTTATATGGATCATCCATCGAAGGGACCAAGGCCATCATCTGTCAAATCTGGATCTGAATCCACACTGGAAAAGTTGTAGATAATTTGTTTCATCTCAGAATTCCTGGAACTACAGCCTCATTTTCTTCTCTACCAGTTTGGCTAAATATTGGGTGAGGGTTGAGGTTTTTTTTTTATTTGTTTTTATTGAACTGTGATTAATGAACATTATTGGGTAAATTAACATAAATCTAAGATGGTAGAGAAAAAAATGATATAGAAAATGCAAATCAATCTACAGGTAGTCCTTGACTTACAACCACAATAGAGCCCAAATTTTTGTTGCTAAGTGAGACATTTGTTAAGTGAATTTTGCCCCATTTTATGACCTTTCCTGCCATGGTTGTTAAGTGAATCATTACATTTGTTAAATTAATGCCATGTTTGGTAAATGAATCTGGCTTCCCCATTGACTTTGACTGTCAGAAGGTCACAAAAGGTAATCACATGACTCCGGGACACCGCAATCATCATAAACATGAATCAGTTTTGAATTTTGCATCTGAATTTTGATCACCTGACCATGGGGAAGCTCCAAGAGTTGTGTGAAAAACGGTCATAAGTCACTTTTTCCAGTGCCGTTGTAACTTTGAATGGTTACTAAATGAGCTGTTGTAAGTCAAGGACTACCTGTATTAAAATAGATGTACTGTATATGTGCAAATTTATCATACAGTATATAAACTATTATCATACTACAGTCTATTGCTTTTGAGGTAAGCATTAAAATCCATTCAAATTCGATAAAATTTTGGTTCCTGCCTCTGATATGCCATTATTTTAATTTTGTCTGCAATTTTTTTTTATAATGTGAGAATTGAAGAGGGCTTGTTAATTCACATCTCAATTTTTACATTATCTAAAGTTTTCCAATGTTGGGCCATTATTACTTTAGCTGCTAAAATGAGAAAATATGTGCCTTAGTTTTAAGCCTGAGGTTTGGCCTTGTAAATAAATGCAGTAGGCCTAACTCTGGGAAGCAGTCCATTCTTTATTTAGTGATGGCATTTTTCTCCCCAAAAATTGTAGGCCAAAAGAGAATAGCTTTATTGCATGGCCACCTCAAATTAAAAGAAATGACTTTTTTTAACAATCTCTCCAACACATGGAAGAATATATATACCAATCTACCTGGAGTCAAGTGCCAACTATATATAATCTTCCACTGCAGTTCTTGCATTGAAGCTGAGGTGAATCTACCCCAGTGTACTCTTGTTAAAATAGGTCAGTCTAGAAGAGACTTCTTAAGCAAGGTACTGGAGAACTCCATTTGCTGTATAACTGTGTTAATCTCAGCAGTGCAGTCCTTGGAAGTCCTTGGAAGAGATCTAATATGCAAGAAATGGTGGGAAGCAATCCAAGTATCTTACTCACTTCCTCAAAAGACAAGCAACCAAAGTCTCAAACAAATGATATGAGATGGAGCACTGGATATCTTAGATAACATAATGTGCAAAGTGTCATATATCCAAGCTATATATTTGTATGTGAGAAAGCATGCAAAGTGGTTACAATGAAGCTTGGATGGTAGAAGGATGCTGGATAGGACTGCAAAGGGCCAGGTCAAGCATCCAACAGAATAAAGAAGGCTGGTTCTTCATAGATGTAATCAAGGACCATTACAATATTGTCTTTATAATGGTGTCTACTCAATTTGTTTAATTTTATTCCTAGACCTGCATGATAATCATTCAAATTGCTTCATCACCCACAACTGCCTGTATATCACGGGACATTATGGGTTCTAGCAAGGAACAGGACCTAGCTTAATCATCATCATATCAAGTACCCCAAAGGATAATCAGTCAGATTCAAGGAAATATCTTCCAGCTGCCTGGAATCCAATTAGATCCATTAATCTGGGTAGATCAACTAATCTCCCCTTCCTCTCCAGAAGGGAATTTGCTGTGGCAGCTCAGCTTTCAACAAAGAATGATTCATCACCTCCAAGATTTAAAAAAAAAAAATCAAGAATCTGGCAAGACTCATGGTGCTGAAATAATTGGAGTGAAGAAGCTGAAGAAGCTTCTTGGATGAGAAGTGAAATGTCTTCAAAGAAAAACAAGAAAGTCCAGTTGCCTCTTGAAAAAGCATCTTTGGGACAACCATGACCTGGATGACCGAGAATCTCCATAGACAATTGGAGTAAAGCATGAAATTCTAAATTCAGGTTTACCTCAGTAGTAATGGTGAAGATGATAGACCCAGTTGGGGATTCCAATAAGCATTGGGGCAATCAACAGAGTTCCTACCTTTACCTGACATTCCAGACAGGGTATACACTCTCAAAAGCAACCTACTTACATGCCTGGGAAAATGAAATTGAACCTTTATGGACTAAGGCAGTATCATTCCCCAACTGCTGCCCAGAACGTCAGCCAGCAGAAGGGACGTTCACGTTCCATCCTCTCAGATCTCTATATTACACACCATCCGCCTTGCAGTCTGTACTAAGATGGTATATGATATAGTTTGTCATTGGAAATAGACTCAGTGCTCAACGGGAATAGTAGCAAAACCTGCACTTGTTCAATTGATCCAGATGTGGTAGCTATCTTTATGAACAAAAGGCCCTATCTGCCTAAACTTATCTATCTTTTCCCTTTCTAATATATCTCTCTTTGCCCCATATTATTTGGAGTGGGGCAGAACATCATAGAGAAGGCTGAAAAGCACATACGGTATTTGGCCCTTTATGATTTTCCTCCACTATTAAAGCAACCATGTAACACAAGGATACTACAAAAGTATGAAACATCTTGTGAAAAGGTATGAAGGAAACTAAACAGGAGGGAGAGCAAACAGTGTAGAGAACAGCCTTACCCGCAGAATAATTTTAAAGATAAAAAGCATACACTAAAACAATCCTACCTATCTCCCCAATTAAAAATAACAACCTAACCATCCACTGCCACCCCTACACCTTTGTGTGCTTGCTATGTAAAATTTTATTTGGCCCAACCAGTGACCTCTGATTTGTAGCCAGGCCATCATCTTAGCACAGCATTAGTGAAGATGGAAGCTGCCAGGAGAAGTTCAGCAAGAAGGCTCAGCTGATAAGAAATTCACATGGCAAGACACATACATCTTTTCTGGAAATGTCTCTTTGTAATTTCCCCATATCTAATTTTTCAAATCTTGTTTCAAGGGTCAGCTTCCCTTCAAACCTTGTAGCCTAGATTTTGGTTTATCATTATTTGCCAGGACAACGAATACTTCCCTATCCATAAAATAACCTCCTTCAAAGTAAGTTTAAAAATAGATCTGCTGAATCAGGCCAAGGCCTATCTCAGTCTAGCAGATTTTTTTTTTTCTTTCCAAAGTGGGCAATGACATACTTCTGGAGTATTCACAAGCAGGAAGTGGGATTGACCCCTCTCCCAAATGGTATTTGAAGACATGCTGCCCCCAACTGGGAGGTATCTGTCTCATTTTTAATGCAGTAAAGGCCGGTGAGATTTCATTCAATTCTTGGCAATCTATGTCTCCTCCCTGAGCATCGCTTTCACTCGTTTATTGCCTGATGGCACAGCCATTTCCCCAGCTGAGTTTCAGCTTTGAATATACCTAAAGACATTCAGTTATTATTGGAGGCCCTCCTGGTTGAACAGCCATTTGTCTAAGCTGATCTGAGGATTCCTTCCAATCTTAGGACTCTGTGACAGCTAATTTCATTCATTGTTATAAGGACAGAGGAAGGACATTGGTACCTAAATCATTTTTGTTTAAATCCAGAGCATACTTTATTATTTATGATGAGGGAGCGTCAATGTAATCTTGCCAAAAAGTGCTATTTGACAAAATGCTCTTTCATTCTCCCTCCCTCCTCTAAAATGTAAAAATGGCAGATGTTCCCCTTGAATTGTCTGCCAGGGTATGTTTGAAAAATGAAGTGGGGAGTGGAAAAGTCAAGAGCTTAAAGAAAGAGCAACATTTCTTTGGAGTATTCGATTGCTTCCAAATTTAATCTGAGCATCTCCTTTCAAAGAGCTACCTGCCGAGGTGGGCATTGTGTCCTCTGAACTCAAATCCAGGCCACATGTAGAGAAGAGAACAGCATCTGTCTTGGCTTGTCAAACAAACAACAGCAAAAAAGGATTCATCTCCTTGCATCTGACAATGCAACATAGATCTCACCGTTAGAAAAGGACAGACTGACACTGCTTCTCTTTCAATTTTCTCTCTCTCATCGCTGCTTGCAGTTCATTAGGAGGAAAACAACTCCCTAAATGAAGGGAGGTTTTAATGGCCTCCCCTACTCCTTTGTTTTCCTGTCTCATCAGCATCCTGTTAATCCAGATAACCTTTGGATTTTTATAGACATGTTTTGCAATTAAGCACCATCATACTCATCCAAGGCCTCACTTCTAGAGGGATGACCAGGCACTTTATTTAGCTCAGAATGACATAATGATTTATCAGCCATAAGAGTCCTTGAAAGGGAATATGTCATTCCACTCAGATCCTACACTAGCAAAAATCAAATTAATAATAGAGGACAGATTGAATAGTCTTTTTAGAAGGAAGACGATACACATTAAAAAAAAAATCTAAGTATATAAGAACAGAAATGAGCCTTGAACATAGGATGTAGAATTTAGTGCCAAAATTAACATGATGTCTAGATCAGCTCAGAAATCAATGCTATAGAATCACTGTGGATGGAAATACTGTCTTTCTTCTGAGAATCAAAGGAATTTGTGACAGTAAGGTTCTAACAATAAACAATGTTAACACTGCTTTCATATCTAAGACAAATGTACATTCAAATCATAACAGTTTTTTAGAAATTAGACACAACTTTTCTAAAATCATGAAGTTGGGGGGGGGGGCAATCCTAGATTTAAACCCAAGTGGCACCACAGTTAAGATGCACAATAATACTACCATGAATCAAGAAGAAAGAATAGTCAGGCGGTTGTCAAATACAGGGATATTCAGAAAGTCCAACACTATCATATTTTGCTTCAAAGAAGAAAACATTCTGAGCGATGAGAAGATACTGCAAATGGAAGAAAAGGGGAAAGTCAAGAGGTTCCCAACTTCAGGATCCATTGATGTTTCATAGGATCACAATAATAGATATTCACATAGATGTAAAATCTAGATAAGGAAGATGTCAACTTGGTTAGAGAGCAGTGTTGGAAGTTTTAAGAGGGGAAAAAAAGACTCTAGGCAACATGAATAAAATAAATTGTGGTAGCAGGCCAAAGAAAATACTTTGAAAAGCATGATTTTACAAACATTAAGACCAAGAATGAATATTTTTCTAACCGATGGAGAAAGAAATGGAGGCTACTGAATTGTTTTTTTTCAAAGAGTTATTGGAGAAGGCTATGGAAATTGCAAAATGGATGAAAAGAAGGCCAAATCTTTATGAGAGATGTATTTTCCAGGTGAGTTTTAAGAAAGATGTTGGACAGAAATATAAATTTAAGGGCCAACCAAGAAATTAAAAAGGAGCTTCTGGATGATGTATGTTGGAAAATTCTAAAATAAATACTAACATTTGAATCTGTGCAAGATTTAAGAAATTAAAAATTTACTAGCTTCCTCTTTTTCTCTGTTCTGGATCAACTAACAGAAAGTTTTATAATAAGTAGCTAAACAGCTAGACAGCGGGCCGGATGCAGCCTGCAAAGTGGTTTCATGTGGCCCACGAAGCCATCCTGGAAACAGTGAGGGAACGGCCCCCTCTGTCTTGGCCCAGGCCAGCGGGGAGCCAATGTACAATTTTGTGGTGGCCATCTATGCTGAAACGCATTCAGTCTTAGCTCCATAAGCCCCCCCCCCCCCGCATGGCCTGAGAGGAACAGTGAGACTCCTCCAGTGGACCATGCCTTGGCACTTGCCCCGGTCCCATCCCTGCTGCCAGAGACCCTCAGATCTATCCCACTCCTGCCCAGGCCCCCATAGGCACCCTTGACACGAATGATGTAGAGCTGGCCACACCCACCCAGTAGGCCACACCCATTCCATCCACACCCACCCAGTAGGCCGCACCCACCCGGCCCGAGGGCAACCACAATGCTGATGCAGCCCTCAATGAAATTGAGTTTGACACCCCTGAGCTAGATGAACAAGTTCTACCTTGCAGAGTTTATTTATTTGCCATTTGACAATCATGAGGTTTTGAATGCAGGGCAAGCAGGGCAAGCACTCCAGCCTCAAAATTAATTTCTCAGTAATATATACTTTAAATGGAGCAGCAAACTCCTTGTTTCCTACCTCCCTCACATCTATCCATTTGTTTTTCCTGCTACTCAGGGCACTTCCATGCCACTACTGATTCCACCATCACCCCAATCTGCAAATTAGAGATCTAGGAGCATTGTCCCATGTGAAGAAAGAAGGGAGGGAGGGGGAGGGGAGGGGAGGGAGGGAAAATGGAAGGAAGGAAGGAAGGAAGGAAGGAAGGAAGGGAGAAAGAAAGAAAGAAAGAAAGAAAGAAAGAAAGAAAGAAAGAAAGAAAGAAAGAAAGAAAGAAAGAAAGAAAGAAATCAGGCAGCCCCACCTCTTTAATATACCTTGGCCTTGTCCCTTCCCCCTTTACTCCCTTGACCTGGGCTACTGAGGGAGAGGTATGAAATGGAAACCACCATTCCTCTCATAAGATTTGCTGGGTTGGGGACTTCTCGTCTTGCATTATAGCGACACAGCTGATTGAGGGGCTCCGCACCCCACAGCTGATTTCACTCTGCCAGGGGACCCTAAATGTATCTAAAGTTATCCCAGAGAGGTGACGAAGGAGGCCCCACCCACTGATCGCAGAATGATGGCGGTCAATCCACTTGATCTGGGGGAAGCCCTCCAACCTGACACGAGAAAGGCTAGCCACACCTCATTGACTAGCCCAAGCTACTGGCAGTCGAAGTCCAAAAGCACTAACCAGGACAATGGTGAACAGCGTGTTTGGAACTGGGTAAGAATATCACTCTTCTCTCTCCTATCTTGTAACTGATCTCCTGGAAAAGATTCCCAAGAAGCAAAAAATCTACACCCTCACTCTTCCATAGATGGAAGTAGTGAATTAATGTTTATGGGGGACAGAAATATATTGAAATGAAGTTAATAATACTACAGTCTGGATAAATCTGAAAATTATGAAAACTGTTATGATTTTACATCTGAAAAAATATTGATGAAACTATAAGAAAATAATTCTTTGTCTTAAAAGTTGGAAAATGAATAGATACTAACATCTAGTGGAGAATTAGAGCATAACTATAGCTGCATTGATTCAGAAATTGGCAAGATGCCCAAAAATAGAAAAAACTTTTTTCCTTTGAACCTCAGTGATTTTTACCCAAATAAAGAACAGCTTGGAATAGAGGAATACAACAGGGCCATCTACTATATACAACAGGGCCATCTACTATAGAGTGAGAACTACATTTGTTTTAAAAACTGCTGAGCTTCTGGAACTATAAATACTCACTGAGCTGTGATTCCAAGGCCAAGAATTGTTTGCAGAGCAAGAAAAACCTTGACTTTTGACTAATCTTCTGGGGGGGGGGATTTACTGGAAAGCTTTTAGATGGCTAAACATTCTGGACTACAATTCTGGCTGATTGATAATTCTAAGACTCCTGAACAGAAGAACTATTATAAAACACTGCTTTCAATGATGCTTTGTTAACTGGAAACACATTGGATTACAAAAAACAAATATAAAGATAAGAACTATATAAGATTTGGTTGTTTGGATTTTAAGATTGACTGGCTTGATAAGGTTAATCACAGAGATTATCTGTCAATGCTGCTAATATTGAATATTCTTGCTTTGACAATATATGCAGAACTGCCTGGTATTTTTAGAGTTAAATCAGTTGACAGTGAAAGGGGAGGAGAATATAAGGAAAGCCCAGGAAAAAGAAACGGAAGTGAATCTTTGCCCTCCAAATTAATTGGAAGATGTGAATCATGACCCCAAAATAGGGGAGGGGAAATGCCTGGAATGTTATGTGCAAAGGAAGGGAAATTCAGATCTTAGCATTTCCACCATGCTGTGCTGACATCTCTATAATACTAATAAAGGCTTTTTAGGCTAAAAAAAATGCCTGAAAGTTTTTTGAAGTGTTTCGTTAATCAGACACATGACACTATCTGGAGGGGGGAGACAAAATGGATGTTGTATACCTATCTAAAAGTGACAGTAAACCACATCTAATATTCCCTTCTGAAGGCCCTAGCCTGGAACATCAGAGATCTGCAGAAGCAATACTTCAAGATAAGGCAAATACTTTCCAGGAGGAAATGTATACAATGCTGCGACAGATTCAAATGACAATGATTTCAACCATGATGAGATTAAAAACAACTTTGATGACATAAATGAGCACATCTTCAACCTAAACTTACAATTAAAAACTCTCAGAAAATGACAATAAAGAGTGAACAAACAAATTAGATAACAGAACACAAACTAGAAGAAAGTGACTTAAATAGGGAAGCTACAAATGAAGAGAACCACAACTTAACACAAACAGAAGAAAATCTACAAGATTTGGAAAAAATATTTTATCTTTCTGGACTTCAAAATAATAAAGGATAATAAAGAAGGTATTAATAAAGATAACAAAATGGATTATAATGCTGCCAGGAGAATAATTAGAGTCTGGGAGGCAAAAAGCATACATCCTACTTAACTTGTCTTTCTTATTCCTAACAACACTTACAAAAGTACAGAAGTTTGGACATTTAAAGGTAATTAATTTTGAGAAAATTATGACTGATAAGAATGATTTGAATACTGAGGGAAAATCAAGGCTAATTAAGAATCTTGAAAACAGGACATATAGTGACCTAATAAGATGACTTTTACAAATATAATTGAAACATAAGCTAACCAGAAAAGATGTTACACGGATGTTATAAGATATACAAGTAGTGTAGTAATTTTTATAATATATGAAATGTGAAAATATTGGAATGGTGTATGCAAATGAAAAGATTGGGTATTTAAAGGTAATTAATTTTGAGAAAATTATGACTGATAAGAATGGTTTGAATACTGAGGGGAAATTAAACTTAAATAAGAATTTTGAAAACAGGACACATAGGGACTTAATAAGATGACCTTTACAAATATAATTGAAAGATAAGCCAACCAGAAAAGATGTTACTGTATATATGGATGTTATTGTTATTTGTACAAACACAAGAAAAATATTTATCTCCAACCTTGTATGTATTGAAAATATTAAGAATTACATTTGTTTAATGTTGACAAAGGAGAATACTATTGGAAGAAGAGAAGATCAAGGAAATATACTATTAATTAATATATTGATTATGGAATTATAGAAATTAATTATTATTGATTGTTCTTAAATATATGAATTCAGACAACACATTGTTTACTAAGCACTAAAGGTTGTTATTGTAAAAAACCAATAAAATATATTTAAAAAAAAAGATTTACTGGGTTGGCTGAAGCTCAGGAAGTGAAGCCAGAGTTAAGCCAGTTTCTTCCAGTGGGGAAATGACTTGCTCTGGAGCTCCAAAAAGTACCACTATTTCCAGCTTCAAACTGGTTTGGGGGCACTTCCTCATGTACCACATCTTAGCCAGAAATCTTGTGGCTCAGACTGAATGTAATGTGAGATCCCAGAGATGTGGGACTAATCCAGAAGTGGTGCAAACACCTCTCGTGATAAAGTACAGAGAAGAAGGATTCTACCTTCCTGTATCCTAAGATTGCAGGCAAGGAACAATATTAGAGAGACTGAGAAATGAATTTCTCCCCCAGGACATAATCCACAACCATGTCATCATGTCAGGCATCAGACTAAGGGAAATATATCTGGGCTTCATACCTATGTTTTCTTTTTAGAAAAGTTATTATGAAATTATTTCACTTTCAGGAAGATATAAGATAATTTTAGAATCTATAGGAGGACTTCATAATTTTATTCAACTCCAGTTTATCACACTGGAAATATCAGAAACTATGGTTGTGTCGCCTTCGGAAAGGTAAAGGAGACTCAGCAGATTTTATTCTACTAATCGTTGCTAACTATAGAGGGTGGTGCTCATCTCAGTTTCGAGGGCCACTAAGTCAGTGCTGTCCAAAGATGTTTCCCTGATCATGTGGCCAGCATGATGTCATGGAGAGCTGTTACCTTCCCACCAAAGTGGTACCTATTTATCTACTCACATTTGTATGCTTTCAAATTGCTTGGCACCCTAAGAGAAAAAGGTCTGTCATTACCTAGGATTGAACTCTCAACCTTCCAAGCTGAGGCAAGCATTTTCACCACTAGACCAACACATCATTTTCTTTCACCAATTTAGTGGACTTTAGTCAGTCCACTAAAGAGAAAAGATGGCAAAGAAGTAACAGGCAGGAGGGAGAAAGCAGAACTGCTTAACTCATTATTTGCATCAGTCTTCATGGAAAAAGAATCTATAGCCCAACCTACCAAACAGATATGTGCTCTGCAGCCAAAGATGGAGAAGCTCTATACAGTCAGTAAAAACAAGACCAGGAGCTGACTGTGGCTCAGATCATGAGCTTCTCGTTGCAAAATTTAGGCTTAAATTGAAAAAAGTAGGGAAAAGCACTAGGCCACTCAGGTATGAACTAAATCATATTCCTGATGAATATACAGTAGAGTTGACAAATAGATTTAAGGAATTAGATCTGATAGACAGAGTGCCTGAAGAACTATGGATGGAAGTTCGCAACATTGTACAAGAGGTAGCAACTAAAACCATCCCAAAGAAAAAGAAATGCAAGAAAGCAAAATGGCTGTCTGAGGAAGCTTTGCAAATAGCTGAGAAAAGAAGGGAAGCGAAAGGCAAAGAAGAAAGAGAAAGATACACCCAATTGAATGCAGAATTCCAGAGAGTAGCTAGAAGAGATAAGAATACCTTATTAAATGAACAGTGCAAAGAAATAGAAGAAAACAACAGAATAGGGAGGACCAGAGATCTCTTCAAGAAAATTGGAGATATGAAGGGAACGTTTCATGCAAAGATGGGCATGATAAAGGACCAAAATGGCAGAGACCTAACAGAGGCAGAAGAGATTAAGAAGAGATGGCAAAACTACACAGAAGAACTATACAAGAATGAGCTTAACATCCCAGATAACCACAATGAGATGGTCACTGACCTCGAACCAGACATCCTAGAATGTGAAGTGAAATGGGCCTTAGAAAATCTGAGCAACAACAAAGCTAGTGGAGGTGACAGTATTCCAGCTGAGCTATTCAAAATCTTAAAAGACGATGCAGTAAAAGTGCTACACTCAATTTGCCAGCAAATTTGGAAAACTCAACAGTGGCCACAGGATTGGAAAAGGTCAGTTTACATTCCAATTCCAAAGAAAGGCAATGCCAAAGAATGTTCAAACTATCGCACCATTGCACTCATTTCACATGCTAGTAAAGTTATGCTTAAAATCCTACAAGCTAGACTCCAGCAGTATGTGGATCGAGAACTACCAGAAGTACAGGCAGGATTTCGAAGAGGCAGAGGAACTAGAGATCAAATTGCCAACATACGCTGGATCATGGAGAAAGCTAGGGAGTTCCAGAAAAACATCTACTTCTGCTTCATTGACTATGCTAAAGCCTTTGATTGTGTGGATCACAACAAATTGTGGCAAGTTCTTAAAGAGATGGGAGTACCAGACCATCTCATTTGTCTCTTGAGAAACCTATATGCGGGTCAAGAAGCAACAGTGAGAACTGACACGGAACCACTGATTGGTTCAAAATTGGAAAAGGAGTCCGGCAAGGCTGTATACTGTCGCCCTGCCTATTTAACTTATATGCAGAGCACATCATGAGAAAGGCAGGGCTAGATGAATCAAAAGTTGGAATTAAGATTGCCGGGAGAAATATCAACAACCTAAGATATGCAGATGATACCACTCTAATGGCAGAAAGTGAAGAGGAACTAAAGAGCCTCTTGATGCGGGTGAAGAAGGAGAGTGCAAAAGTTGGCTTGAAACTCAACATTAAGAAAACCAAAATCATGGCATCCGGCCCTCTCAATTCCTGGCAAATAGATGGGGAAGAAATGGAGGTAGTGACAGATTTTATTTTTCTGGGCTCCAAGATCACCTCAGATGGGGACTGCAGCCAAGAAATTAAAAGACGCTTGCTCCTGGGGAGGAAAGCTATGGCAAATCTAGACAGCATACTAAAAAGCAGAGGCATCACCCTGCCAACAAAAGTGCGTATAGTCCAGGCCATGGTTTTCCCAGTTGCAATGTATGGCTGTGAAAGTTGGACCATAAGAAAGGCTGAGCGCAAAAGAATTGAGGCCTTTGAACTATGGTGCTGGAGAAGACTCCTGCGAGTCCCTTGGACTGCAAGGCGTTCAAACCGGTCAGTCCTAGAAGAGATCAACCCCGACTGCTCTTTAGAAGGCCAGATCCTGAAGTTGAAACTCAAGTACTTTGGCACCTAATGAGAAGGAAGGATTCACTGGAGAAGAGCCTAATGTTGGGAAAGATTGAGGGCAATAGAAGAAGGGGACGACAGAGAATGAGATGGCTGGATGGAGTCACTGAAGCAGTAGGTGTGAATTTAAATGGACTCCAGAAGATGGTAGAGGACAGGAAGACCTGGAGGAACATTGTCCGTGGGGTTGCGACGGGTCGGACATGACTTCGCAATTAACAACAACAACCAAACAGATAACTGTAAAAGAGAGACTAGAAATAAAAATTAAAATAAGCAAAAAATGGTAAGAGAACACTTGTCTGATCTTGATAAATATAAATCACCAGGACCTGATGGATTACATCCCAGAGTTCTGAAGGAGCTGTCAGATGCTATCTCAGAACCATTGTACCATATCTTTAAAAAAAAATGGAACACCAGGGAACTACCAGAGGATTGGAAAAGAGCTGATGTGGTTCCCATCTTCAAAAAAAAGGGGGAAAAACAGACCCAGGAAACTACAGACCAAGCAACCTAACATCAATACCTGGAAAGATACTGGAAAAAATAATCAAAACAGATCTGTGAACATCTAGAAACAAATAAAATTATAACTAGTAGCCAGCATGGATTTGTTAAAAACCAATCTTATTTCATTCTTTGACAGAGTGACTAAATTAATAGACAAGCAAAATGTTGTGGACATAGTATATTTAGACTTCAGCAAGGCATTTGACAAAGTAGGCCACAACCTACTTCTTGGTAAGCTAGAAAAATGTGGGATAGACAGCATCACCACCAGATGGATCTGTATTCAAAGAGTAGTACTACATCTACATGGAGGGAAGTAAGCAGTAGGGTACAAAAGGTTCCGTCTTAGGCCCAGTACTCTTCAATATCTTCATAAATGACTTAGATGAGGGAATAAAAGGGGAACTCATCAAATTTGCAATTGACACTAAGCTGGCAGGAATAGCCAACACCCCAGAAGAGAAGCTCAAGATCCAGAAAGATTTTAACACACTTAAACAATGAGCCCTATCCCACAACATGAAGTTTAATGTGGAAAAAAGCAAGATTTTATACCAAGGCAGAAAAAATCAAAGGTACAAGTACAGATTGGGTGAGGTCTGGTTCAGGGACAGTGATTGTGAGAGGGACCTTGGAGTCCTAGTGGACGATCACTTAAACATGAGTCAGCAATATGCATCAACAGCCAAAAAAGCTAATACAATCCTTAGTTGTATAAACAGAGACATAGAATCAAAATCATATGAAGTATTAGTAGCACTTTATAAAGCCTTAGTAAGATCACACCTGGAATACTGCATCCAGTTTTAGTCACCACATTATAAAAAAGATGAGACTTTGGAAAAAGTACAAAGAAGAGCAACTAAGATGATCAAGGGCATGGAGACAAAAACATATGAAGAATGGTTGCAAGAATTGAGTTTGGACAGTCTAGGGAAAAGAAGGACTAGGAGGAACATGATAGAAGTATACCAGTATTTGAGGGGCTGCCACAAAGAAGAGGGGGTCAACTTATTTTCCAAAGCACCAGAAGACAAGACAAGAAACAATGGATGGAAACTAATCATGGAGAGAAGCAACCTGGAATTAAGGAGAAACTTCCTAACAGTGAGGACAATTAACCAGTGGAACAGCTTACCTTCAGAAGTTGTGGGTGCTTCATCATTGGAGGTTTTTCAGAAGAGATTGGACAGCCATCTATCTGAAATGGCATAGGTTTCCTGCTTGAGTGGGGTTGGACTAGAAGACCTCCAAGATCCCTTCCAGCTCTATTCTGATTCTGATTCTGCTAGGCTGACAGGACCTGGGGTGAGGATGGGAGCTCATTCTGTCATGTGATGCTCAAGTCTCGAACCTGGACAGTTGGCTTTCCAGCCAACAAGCCCAGCGTCTTAATCACTGAGCTATTGTGCTACTTTTGTGGACTTAGCTATGCATCAAATTGATCACAACTTCAATGGATCTCTCTGTGATGACTAAGTCTGCAAATAACTCGACGTGATTTTTTTTTCTAATTGATGCCCATGCACTTTTTATTTCTCCTGACACCTCTATACTACTTGAGACAGCTTTTGGTAGGGTTTTCTTTTGTGAGAGGAGATGTGTGTGTAAGGGGGGGGAGGTAGAATTAATAGACCTTCAAGTAAAATCGCTTTTCCTCTTTGCATTTCTCCTTCAACATTGTTTTCATTTTCTGGGAAGTTTATGAGTATTTCACCCCTTTACAATGTCTTTGATATATGCAGCAATAAATAAATTGCTGAAAAAATAACGATAGTTGCATAAATGCATCACCTTGTTTTTGAGACAGTTAAGCCTGAAGAATAAAGATGATAGGTTGCGATATGGATTAACTGCTCAGACCGCCTAATCCCAAATCTTTTTTTATTCTCATTGTTTTGTTCCAGCCAGGGCTACTTTTCCCTTAGTTCATTACCAGTGAAACACCAACCGAATCCTATTTCATCCTATTGATCACTCTCGGAGCCACAAATCAACTTGTCCTGCACAAATCCTTCAACCTCTCTCTCCAGTGAAGATAAGAAATGCTGAATTCATTTCTAATCACCAGCTCCCGGCTGGGCACAACCTTCCCTCTCTTTCCCTTCCTACTACTTAATGAACCCACTATATCTTGGATCAACAAATTAATATAGCCTTTGTTTGCTTCTTTGCTGCATGGAGAGCTGAGAGAGCAATAATAATCAGTTATGTCATTGCTTGACCAATCTGAGTCCTTCTGGGTCTTTTGCAGACTGCTTTGTAGCATATTGGCTCCATTAAAGAAGGCTCGGCCGGTTGCCATTTCCTTCTTTTCCGGGGAGGGCTCCTGGGTTGCTGAGATATGCAGCTTTTCTTCAGTGAGCAAAGCTTTCATCTCCTCTTATTTGTTTCTGACTCGCCTTCCATTAATGGGTGGTGGGTGAGCCTTCGCTTGACATGGAGAAGCTGAGAAGATGCCCTTTATTGCAGGTGATTAAAGCGAGGAATGGCCGATAGGAGAGTGTTCACTCTGACTTCAGGGAATACCTTGGTCTGGTGATTGCTTAAGAACAGAAGTGATTTATTATGGCAGAGGCTGATTCAGACCAAACAGGGATGTGTCTATTAAATAAATCTGTTTTCTGTACTGCAGTACTGTGACATTTACCAGCTCATCTAAAGAAACTGATTGGAGAATAAAGGAATTCTGGACTGGCATGATTAACCAAAATGGGACGTGTTACTGATCTTGTCCCCAGCTTCCTGCCTAAATAGATGTTTCCCCCCTTAAAATATAGTATTCTCTTAGTCCTACACTAACTATAACTTATTGCTTAAGGATTCTCATGTGGCCCCACGTATTACACGACTGGCATATTTGGAAGACTATCCAAGTCAAGAGTTTTGCAAAAAGGTCAATGAACAAGAAGGATTCTCAATACTGTGCGGTGAGGACTCACTCAGTATCCACTTTGGGGGCAAGGGGAGACTTTGAAAACCAGGGAAAGAAATAATTAATGGAAACATCGTATTGCTGGACAGCTAAAACCTGAAATGGAACATTAAAGCTTGGAATATTTCATGACATTGAAACTTGTTCCTTTTGATTGTTTAAGCAAAGGGAGATTTCTTGTCACATAATATTAATGTTCATGGAGCTGCAAGAGATTGTAATGGTTCCTGTTCTGTGAATAAAGAATTGAGTGATTGATCAACATTATATATTAAATTAACAAATTTTATACTTGTTAATTTAGTATATAACAAATATACAAGGCAGACAATGATGGAAGATAACAATGCTATGTTATTGTTTAGTGAGGCTGATCAGATTCAAACTTGAGGCTTCCAGTTTGCAACAGAGCAATAGTTATAAACCTAGATTCATATAAACCTTATATGATCATTTTAACTTAGTTGGGAAAGAGCATTTAACTGGTATGATCATACTGTAAATACTTAGAGGAGAACCTACTTACTTGCCAGGGATAGCTGGATCCTGTGTATCTCTCTTGCACACTTTGGAGACCAGACAACATGAAGTGAGATGGAATTCTGTAATTCTCCAAGGAGAACAAGTTTATTAACAATGCTTGTCATACTGTTGGTAGCTTTTAGTTTTGAAATCAAACAGGGATGAATTTGTAATGAACAGAAAGTCAAACAAGTTCCCACTTCCTGTTGGACATCAGATATTTCAAAATGTCTATTAAGAGGCTAAATAGTAATTATTTTTAGTGAGGTTCCTGTCCCTACCAAATTTAATCAGTCAATTCACAACCAAGAGCTGTTTACATCATCATTTATCCTGAGATAATCATTCTATCCTGTGCTTCAGTTGAGAAGCTGAAAGAATGTAGGAAGATTTAAAAAGCTGAAACAACGCATTTGCCAAAACTACATTTTTTTTTTAGAGAAGAGACCCCTTCAAGTGGAACAGAATGTTTTTAAAAAGTTGACAATAACCTTCATTCACAAGTAGAAATGATATCATGGAGGGAGAGTGTTCCCTTTCCTCAGTCTGAAGCTCAAAATGCAGACCCCGGGGGCATTGTGACCCAAAAAAAAAAAAAGTCAACATGGCAGTCACACTTGTACAATAGCAATAGCAATAGCACTTAGACTTATATACCGCTCCACAGTGCTTTACAGCCCTCTTTAAGCCATTTACAGAGCCACCATAATTGTCCCCAACAATCTGGGTTCTCATTTTACCCAGCACAGAAGGATGGAAGGCTAAGTCAACTTTGAGCCGGTGAGGATCAAACTCCTTAACCACTGTGCCACCATGGCTCCATCAGTCAAAACATCACTTTTTAAATACATTGCATGAGCAACCCATGTAAAAAAAGGGGGGAGGTATGTTTGGCTTCAATCATACGGTGTTGACTTTTTTACTTCTTCCCTGCTGACGCCCTAAATCTTCTTTCAAGGTCCAAAGAACTGGCAGAATGGATTGAGAATGTATTCAGCCATTTCTGAAAAGGAGAGAAACTCTTGTGGGAAATTAAACTTAGCTGGTGCTTTTTGTTTGAAGGAACGGGATACAGTCTATCTGTAGTTCACTGTAGCTCACGTTATCTGAATAATTCTAGATATGGAAAGAAAGAAAGAGAGAGAGAGAGAGAGAGAGAGATGGCACCAGGAGAATGAATTGCCACAAAGTCGTTGGTTGATAAATAGCATGGGTACTTTAAGAGCCCTTATCTCCAATTGCTCTAAAGTTCTTTATTCATTTCCTGGCATATCTTCCTGTTAAAATACTGTCCTGCCTTTCCTTATTTTATTGATCTTTTTATGGTGATTTTGAAAGAGAGTACTCCAAGGGCCCTTGCTAAAAGTGCCATTTGGCTGAATTTCCTTCCTAACTTCCTTTAACAGATTCACAAGAAAAAAAATATACAGATTGAGGTTTTTTTAAGCCTTGCTTTCTAGAAACCTGGTGTGTTCTGTAAGCTGCAGTTGAATGGATCATACAGTGTGGTAGGTTACAAACCATAGTTTGTAAAGCATAATGGATACCTTCACACAAAACATTAAGCTAAAAATCAAAGAAACTGGGTTATATATTAGTTAGGACTAACATATATGGGCTGCAAAAATGCAGAAAATCAGTGCGTGTCAGGAAAGAAATTTAAAACCTTATCTTTTTTTTCTTTGCTGCAATCTTTCATTTCATGTTTATGGCCCAGACATGATAGTCCTAGCTTGGCATGATGCATGAGTCCTGTTTAAATTTATAAATTGTGGTTTAATTAGTCACAATCTATTAAATCACAACTGGGCTGAAACAACACCAGAAGCACAAAAAAAGCAAATCGCATTTAGATTTAGCATGGCACATGAATGCAGTGTTAGCCTCTAATCCTAACCCTAAAGAGAGAGTAGGACTTCTGAATACAAATACTTCTAAATGCAGCAAGAATTGCAGTTGATACATTAAAGCAAATTAAATTTATTGATCAACCCAAATCACTGGTTATGTACAATTAAGCCATAACATGGGGAGGACAAGTTTGATGGATCATGTTCTGTAAGTATCTAATCCTCTTTCTCTTTTACCTTTTTTTCTTTAATTTAAAACTAGGTATTCCTTTAACTTCTTCCCTTTCTTCTCCTTTAAACACTTCAGTCAAGTCTTCAGATGCAATTTTTCAACTCCCTCTATCTCATTAAGCAATTAATCAGCCTAGCTGGCCTTGCCCAGGCTCGGTGAACTCTTCAGCTCCATATGATTGAATTGTCGCATCAGAAGCACTATATAGCAATGAGATAATTAATACTTAGCTTCTACTGTAAGGATCACTGTACCTTTCAAAATGTTCTTCAAAAAGGAAGGCTATGGATGTCCATGGACCAGCCGTTGCTGGAAACGGGCGTGCTTGGGTCATCATCAGAAGTTAAATTATTTAAGCAAATACCAAAGGGGCACTTCCTATGTCAACATGGGCAGTACTGCATTTGTATAGGCAGAGGCTTAATCCCCTGTGTTCACTATGTTTTATATGCGTGGTAAAACCCAATAATATACAAACAGTTGCAACTCATTATTAATGGACCAGATAGTGTGATTAGATGCAAGGACATCTCTCCCTCTTTGCCCCCTTACACTCATTAACAGACACACAGAAACACACACACACACACACACACACACACAGAGGGAGATTATTGCGGTTTTTGGCACTGGTATTTTAAAACTTGCATTCCATCGTTCCACAAAATGATGCTTATGATGGCAGATAGTTACAACAAATAATGTAGAGTTCTACTATAAAGGAGAATGTAATAAAGTAGTTCTAAAATATAAAGTAAATCATTTTTAAAAGAGTAGAAAATGGCGACAGTAATGTGATTATTTCATTTCATTCTTATTGTTAATTTGTTTTCAAAATATCTGGTTGATCTTCATGACCAATAGTTTGCCAGGTATTATATATAACTTTAAAACAGGAACAATTTAAAATTGAGGTGTGTACCTATCCTAGCAAATAATATCATTAGTTTTAAATATGCTAGCAAACAGGTCCATGAGTACCCACCCACCCACCCAAAAAAACCCCACAGAACAAAACTAATCCAGTAACACATCTTCCCAAAGTAGATCAAAAAGAGGCCTTGTTTTTCTGCCAATGAAGAACGTGCTTCTTGGTTATGACACTTGAGAAGTTCCTCCTCAAATTACTTTAATGCACCAGCAGAATAGGGTTGGAAGAGATGCTTGTTCAGATGTTTCCCTCCCCCCCCCCCAAGTTGTTGCAAAGTGTTGTGCAAACCATTTGAAAAATGGTCTTTACAATAGGAGTTAACACAGATCGAGCACTTTTGTGTTGCGAAAAGAACTGCATCTTTTGTAAGGCGCACACACTTGCTTCTGAAGCTGCCTCTGCATCTGTATGAATGTCCAGTCGAAGTGTTACCTGTGCATGCATAGACAACCAGGGCAGATCTCAAAGCAGCTCTGTGCATCTTGTAAAGGATATGCTTGCTTTTCCCCTTTAACTAGTGTTGCTTTATATGAGTGCCTTTGGAGAAGCCTCTCTTTAAATGCTGTGCACATTCCCCAGTACTGGTAAACTCTTCTTTTTTAGATTCAGCTCAGGGTCAAAGAAGAAAGCAATATAGATCTTGAGGAACTATTAGAATGCAATTCCAGTACCTAGACAAACTGGCTAGAATTCTAGCAGCTGGTGCTTCCAAACTGTTTCAAGGTCACTCATTCATAATGCATTACCATAATTAAATGTTGTTTCGTGGATCGTGTGGCCAAGCCATCCAAGAAGTGTTTCTGCTTATTATTCTCCCCTAAAAAGATGATCAGCCTCTTAAATAAATAAAGTTGCATAACACAGTAAGCCACACATTAACCAACAATATTCTCTATTGTCAATAGCTGATTGTTCATTGAGTGATTGAAAATTGTGGTTTGAGGGGAGGGTTGATACAACATAGTTGGTTGTATCTTATGATTTATGATTGTATCTTATGATTTATTTTTAGGACTTATAACTTTATTGATTGTATGTATACTAACAGCTTATGCACTGGAGATCAATTCCTTGTGTGTCCATTTACACTTGGCCAATAAAAACCTATTCTGTTCTGTCCTGTCCTGTCCTGTCCTGTTCTGTTCTATTCTACTCTACTCTACTCTATATTATTTCTATTTCTATTATGATTTTGAAAACTGAAGTTGGCTATAGTGTTGCTCCACATCCTTTCTTTCTGTCCTGTGTGATTTTATACCAATGCATTCTGGGAGAAATAAGAAGGGGACTTCCCAGAACAGCTGGCCTTGAATTTCCACTCTTGCTAACAGTGATTTGTTTCTTATTGCCAACCACAACAGGCGAACTTCTCCATTGCCAAAGGCTACAAAGGGCATGAATATTCCCATCCTCTCTGTATTAATTGCAGGAGAAATGAAAGCAGAGCCAAATGGGTCTCATTAATAGTGAAACAAATGCACACTCCAAGAAGTAATGTGAAAGCTCATGACATTTTTTTTTAATCATAGTAACTAGAGTACTGCACTCTAAATGCTGGGAAAGGTTTAATCCTTTTCCTTGCACTGTTATCAATACCCTCAAAGCTATTATTAACTCCATAGAGGGAAGAAATACAAAGGATTGGTCAGTAGGTGTAGAAGAAGCTTGGGAGGGGAGCATGATTTAGATTGCATAAATAATGTGAGGAGGAAGATACCACCACCTTTACCCTGATCAGATTAATACTCATCTAATAGCTGCTTTGAAAAAAAGATTAGCTGTGACATGTTTTGGCCCCAAGCTTCTCCATGAATTATGTAATATCAACAGAACATTTATATGACAAGTTCTACACTTATTACCTTGTAGTGGTAATGGGTTAATAAACCAGGAGTTTAAATTAAGCCTGCAGTGTGAATTCAAAGTAGAATGGAACGTTAAACATGAGAGAATCCCTCTGATGGTGCCCTTGCACAGAAACATTGGAAATCTCAGAAGAGCCACATAAGACCAAACCAAAGATTTATCTAATCCAGTGGTAGCCCATGAGATGCCAATGGTAAGGGCAGAAGGTGCTGGATCAGGCCTTTCTAATATTGCTGCTTAAACCCAGCTGATTATGAAATGGCAGCCCAGAAGTATCCTAACTTCCCTTTGCTACCATCTAGAGATCAGCAATATTTCTCAGCCATAGCTGTACATCTAATCTAGCATTTTGCATCAAATGGAGAACATGCAGATTCATTCAAGAAATTTACTGATATGGAAAGGAAGGCAGTAGTTTCTTACATTGTTGTTCCCTAGTCAACATTATTGAAAGGGGCCTCCTACTGATAGATAGAGATGGAGACAGAGATGATAGATAGAGGTAGAGATGGAGATGGAGGTGGAGGTGGAGATGATGGAGATGGAGAGAGAGAGAGAGAGATTTTCTATCATTGTTTACCTTTCACCCCTCCCTTTCTTTGTATTTGCTTCAAGCTAAAAGTCTCCAGGCCAGAAGAGAGCTGGTCTAACCCTCACAGGAAAATAGCACACTTTCTGCAGCACCAGATATGAAAAGGCAGACTGCTTGAAAGTAACATACAGGCAGTCCTCGACTTATGACCAGCCGTTTAACAACCATTTGGATTTTTATGGCCCGTAAAGCAGTTCCAGCCATTGTAAAATGTTGTCTGCCGCTGTGGTCACATGATCTCATTTCAGACTCTTGGAAACCAGCTCACATTTATAACTGGTTGACAAGAGTCTCATGGCCAGGTGATCACGATTTGCAGTGGGTTTTTTTCCATTTGGGAGAATGGATTTATATTACAACTGCTTGATTCACTTAATGACTGCCATAACAATGATCATAAAATCAGGTCCAGTCATATGGGTGCATCAACATACAAACATCATATCTCACAACTAAAATTCCAGCTCCAATTGTGGTCACAAGTTGAAGATTGCCTGTATAGTCATGGTGGCTAACAGTCATTAATAGTCTCAGGCCCTTATAAATATGTCTTTTCAAAAGCATTTGCATTTGTGGGTAGTTCTTATGGCATCCATAGTTCAGTCCTGTGTGAATATGCACTTCCTTTTACCATTCCTGAGTTTCCCATCATTCAAGCTGAATGACTTTTGAGTTCCAGTGTTGTGAAAGAAAAAAACATTTCCCCATTCATTTTCTTCACAATGTACATTAACCCAAACACACACACACCTTAATTTTGGATGGGAGAAAATGTGCCAGGCTGGAAGGTCAAGTAGCTGAAGAAAATAAAGAGAAATCACTTCTAATTGTTGCTGTTATGTCCCGAGCCTTGCAAACGGCTCGGGCGTTTGCAGGCAGTCCCGGGCAGGTGCAAAGCTGCCCGGGACCAGACAGGCTGTCGCCAGCGCCGTGCGCATGCGCGGGTGCTGGCGCGGGAAAAGTAACCCATTTACCCGGGAGTTGCCTATATAAGAGGCTGCGAGGCGTTTGGGCGAGGCTGAAGCCATCTTCCTGTAAGCTGAACGCTGAATAAAAGAAACTGAGAACTCCAGCTGCTTCTCGTGTCTGTTTTCCCGCCACGGACTCAACACTGGCGACGAGGGTGGGATGCCTTGCACTACCTGGAAAGGAAGAAGTGTAAGCTTACCCAAGGAGTCCTGAGCGGCGAAAGAGGAACGGCGTCGACTCGGCAGCTGCCCGCCAATCCGGTGCGCATTCGGGGGTAGGCTGGCTGATAGACCCGTCTCCTGAAGATCCGAAGATGGCGAAAATCGGAAGGCTTTCGGAATTCGACGTCTCACATCCAGAGCGGTGGGAGTCCTACGTATCCAGAATGGAGAACTACTTCAAGGCAAACCAAGTGAGGGAAGATAGCTTGAAGGCGGCCACCCTGCTTTGCGTTTGCGGCCAAGACGCCTTCGAAATCGCAGAAAACCTTGCAGCACCTGTCCCAGTAGAGTCTGTAAGCTACGCAGACCTGAAGAAGCTGCTGAAGGAGCACTTCCACCCCAAGGTGTCCGTTATCTCATGGCGCCACACCTTCGAACAAAGGGATCAACGGTCCGGTGAGTCAGCCAAGGAATACATCGCCGCGTTACGGAAGGCCGCCAAGCCCTGCGAGTTCAAGGACCTCGAGGAACGACTGAGGGACCGATTCGTGTGCGGGTTAAGGCATCGCGAGCTACAACAGAGACTTTTCGCAAAGGAAGAATTATCCTTCCAAGACGCCTTAAGGGAAGTCACCGCAGAAGAAGCAGCAGGCGGCGCCGTCAAAAACATGCGGCCGATCAGAAACAGTGCAGAGGGTGCGTCCGTGCACCAGGAAGACGTCCGACGAAACTCCGAGGAGGATCCGGACGAGGAAGTCGACCGTCTACACCCCGCGAAGGAAGAGAACCAGAAGGGAAGCTCTTCGGCTCCGCTCAAGTGCATCGGCTGTGGAGGTCGCCACAGGAGAACCGACTGCAAGTTCCGCTCCGCTACCTGCCGGGCATGCGGTAAACAAGGGCACATTGCAGCTGTGTGCCTGGGCCGACGAAAGGCACAACCCCAAGAAGAACGCCTGAAGGGTACCAGATTCCCCAGCCAGAATAGGGTAGGTTTTTGCGCTTCGCGAAGAAGCATCTGTAGAACAGGCACACACAAGCCCATGAAGAAAAAGCTGTCACTCAACGTGAAGCTACAAGGGGTTCCATTATCTATGGAACTAGACACAGGGTCTGCCCTGTCCATCATTTCATTGCATACATTTAGGAAGATTTGTTCCAGAAGTGGGTCTAAGGCCAAGTTAAGGCCTTCTGATATTGTATTAACAGATTTTCAGAACTCAAGAGTGTGTGTTAAGGGGGAGGCCACCCTTAACGTGCAATACAAGAGTTTTGAAGGTCCACTAGACTTATTAGTAGTAGGGGGTGAACGAACGAGTCTCATAGGACTCGATTGGTTTGAGGCCCTGGGGATACACGTCACAGGACTCAACAGCTTACAAACACTCGACCTACAGGAAGTCTGCAAAGAATTTGCAGATGTTTTCAGCCCCCAGCTGGGCACATTCAAAGGACCACCTGTGTCCTTAAAGCTAGACCCCACTGTCACTCCCATTAGGATTAAAGCAAGAAGGGTCCCTTTTGCTTTAAAAAGTAAGATTGACACTGAACTAGACAAACTAATCCAACAGGGAATCCTAGAACCTGTTGATTCCAGCCCGTGGGAGACCCCCATTGTCACGCCTCTAAAGGCAAATGGGGACATTCGCATTTGTGCTGATTACAAATGCACACTCAATAAGGCATTGCAGCAACATGCCTATCCTGTTCCTGTGGTCAGTCACATCCTGGCCTCTCTCAAGGGGGGGCGTGTTTTTGCAAAGCTTGACCTAGCTCAAGCATATCAACAGCTGCCTGTTGATGATGATGCTGCCATAGCTCAGACCATTGTGACCCACAGGGGAGCCTTTAAAGTAAAAAGGCTACAGTTTGGAGTAAATGTCGCTCCTGGGATTTTCCAAAGCGTAATGGAAAACACACTACGAGGTATACCAGGGGTCTGCCCCTACTTTGACGATGTCTTGATTGCAGGAGACTCCACACACATTCTAGCTGAAAGGCTTAGGGCTGTCCTGTTAAGATTCAGGAAATCAGGCCTCAAGCTCAGAAAAGACAAATGCCAGATTGGGGTGCCTTCTACTGAATTTCTGGGATTCAAAATTGATGCTGCTGGGATTCATCCTGCTGAATCCAAACTAACTGCTATTTTAGATGCACCCAGGCCAAAGTCTAAGGCCGAACTTCAGGCCTTTCTAGGCCTCCTGAATTTCTACAATTCTTTTCTTCCACATAAAGCTAGTGTAGCTGAGCCTCTTCACAGGCTACTAGACAAACAGGCTGTGTGGCTGTGGTCACAAGCGCATGAGGCTTGCTTTAAAGAAGTCAAGGCCTTGCTCACTTCTAACAGTGTTCTTGCACATTTCAACGAGTCTCTCCCTGTGTGCATCGCTTGTGATGCGTCCCCCTACGGGGTTGGAGCTGTCCTGAGTCACCTCAGGTCTGATGGAACTCAGGTTCCTATTGCATACTACTCCAGAACACTGTCTTCTGCCGAGCGCAACTACGCTCAGATAGACAGGGAGGCTCTGGCTGTTGTTGCTGGAATTAAAAAATTCCACGATTTTCTATATGGCAGGCATTTCACGGTCTTCACTGACCATAAGCCTCTGCTGGGACTGTTTACCACACGTAAGCAGACTCCCCACATCATTTCCCCTAGAATGCTTAGGTGGTCTATTTTCTTGTCTGCATATGATTTTTCATTACTCCACAAGCCTGGGAAAGAAATGGGCCATGCTGATGGCCTCAGTAGATTGCCTCTGCCAGTAGTAGAAGCTGACCCCGCGCCAGCTGTCAACATTCTATCAATCCAAGCCTTGCCCGAGCTCCCTCTTAGTGCCAGGGATGTTACCGCTGAAACAGGTACAGATCACACACTTTCACGTGTCCGCTCCTGGGTCCTGTCCGGGTGGCCTGAGCACTGCCCTAGTCCTGAGTTTCAGAGTTTCTGGTCCAAAAGAAACGAACTGTCCCTTTCTCAGGGTTGTCTGCTTTGGGGAAACAGAGTTGTCATTCCCACCTCAATGAGGACTAGGGTCTTAGAATCCCTCCACGAGGGTCATCCTGGCATTGTTCGTATGAAGGCTCTTGCACGCAGCCACTTGTGGTGGCCTGCTTTAGATAAAGATATTGAGGCTAAGGTACACGCATGCCACCTGTGCCAACGATCTCGCCCAGAGATGCCCCAAGCTCCTGTGCATAGATGGGAGGAAACACAGTCCCCATGGTCTAGGGTGCACATTGACTACGCTGGGCCCTTTCAGGGCCAGTTCTTCTTGGTCCTTGTTGACAGCCATTCAAAATGGCTTGAGGTTGTGCCTGTCTCATCCACCACCACTGCAAAGACTATTCAGGTACTGAGGGGGATTTTTGCTGCACACGGGCTGCCAGATGTCATTGTGTCCGACAACGGCCCTCAATTCACCTCCTCCGAATTCCAAGCTTTCTTACAGGCAAACCTGATTCGTCATGCCACGTCTGCGCCTTTTCACCCGTCCACCAACGGTATGGCTGAACGCATGGTGCGCATCGCAAAGGACGCCTTGAAGAGACTCACCTACGGGGACTGGCATCACAGGTTGGCTGACTTTCTCCTTTCTTATCGCACCACACCGTCCACTTCTACAGGGAGAAGTCCAGCTGAACTTCGTTGGGGGCGCCAACTTACTACTAGACTTGACCGGTTGCATCCGGACAGACTGCCTTCATCTACCTCACATCCTAGGGCACCTAGACAACTACTTGTGGGTGCCCCGGTTTGGGCTCGCAATTACGGGCCTGGTCATACATGGGTCCCCGCTTCTGTGTCCAGGATCACAGGTCCTCTCTCCTACGAGGTTGCCCTGGACAACGGTCGTGTCCTGCGTCGGCACATCGACCAACTTCGCTCTAGGCGAGACTTTTCTGCTGAGACTCCTGGGTCTTTTCCAGGGGGGGAGGGGGACCCTTTGGAGCAAAGGGAAGGGCAAGAGCTACTGCCCATCTCCACTGAGGGAGCCACAAACGGCTCGTCCCAAGGTTCTGCAATTGCTCCGAAAAGAAAGTCATGGAGCTTACCCACACAACAGGCACTCACGCCTACTCCAGCCAGGGAGTCACCCCGGGGGCATACTCACTTTCCACACACATCACACAGCACTCCAGCAACGGAGGATACCCGGGGGCATCCCAACAAATCATTCCCCGCAAGAGAACTGGCACACAATTCCCAAGGTTGGCCTGACCTTACCCCAAATCCTACAGGGGGTCAAACATACACAGAGTTAGTCGAGGAACCAAGTCCCGACTACAACAACCCTAGCACAAATCAGGGAACACCTGAGTTTTGGGAAAGTACAGAAACCCACACGAGCCCGAACACAGAATGGGGTTCAGGGAATGGACAGCCTCCTGACAGGTCTTGGACTGACCTAGGAGGTTCTACAGAGACGCCCAGCAGCGGCTATCACTTCAAGGGGCCTGAGGGTCTACAGCTAGGTAGGTCAACCAGGTCACAAAGTAACAGAAGCCCTGGCCTGACGAGCCCGGTGGGCAAGCAAGCAGGCCAGGCATCGGGGCACAGTCCTTGGAAGACACCAGGGCACAATAGAGAGAACAGGCTCACGACTCCCTCCAGTCAGGGGACTTATGCCAGTAACCCAGAGCTAAGAAGGTCACAGAGAGCAAAGAAATCTCCTAAGTATCTAGAAGATTACATAACATTGCTGGCAAGGCAAAAGCCAGTAATCAGTGGGAGCACTGGGGAGCAAAATGTCATATAAAATAAATGTTGTATGTTGGTAGTAGTTTTAGCCGGGGGAAAAAGGGGTGTTATGTCCCGAGCCTTTGCAAACGGCTCGGGCGTTTGCAGGCAGTCCCGGGCAGGTGCAAAGCTGCCCGGGACCAGACAGGCTGTCGCCAGCGCCGTGCGCATGCGCGGGTGCTGGCGCGGGAAAAGTAACCCATTTACCCGGGAGTTGCCTATATAAGAGGCTGCGAGGCGTTTGGGCGAGGCTGAAGCCATCTTCCTGTAAGCTGAACGCTGAATAAATGAAACTGAGAACTCCAGCTGCTTCTCGTGTCTGTTTTCCCGCCACGGACTCAACAGTTGCCATAATAACACACAAATGTACCCTTGAAGTGTAAAGTCAAGGAATTCTTCATTTTACCATTCCTCTCGCCACTCATTTTTGCCCTCTAAACTAAAAGCTCAAAGGTCATAACTTTTTCCTGTTAATTGTCCTCTACTGCAGCCCCCACCCCATCCATGACCAACTCTACAATATTTTGGGGGAGTTTGATGACCAGAATTAGACACAGCACATCAAAAATGGTCATAGCACAAATCTGTTAAAGCATTTTTATTATTATTTTGGATCTCTTTTTAACAAGCCATATTATGAAATGTGCCTCTTTTTTTTTGCAGTATTTGTTCACAGATTGACTTTTGTGTTAGTATAGCAGTGACAACACTAAACACCTGAACGGTATGATCTTTTTAGAAATTCTCAGAGGAGAATAAGGCTAGCTGTAGATCATTGCTGCCTTACATTTCCTACTTCCTACGTTCCTACTTCCAATTCCCATACAGTTCTTACTGAATCTGCACACTTGGAATTGTTATCCTTTTTGTCCTAGCTTTATTATGAAACATTCACAACTGAGCCTTTGTATATATAAAGGACACACCAACTGAGTGCCAAAACCAGTGGAAAGCAGATCTGGCATGGTAAAACAGCTGCAATGTAGTGGCCAAGCCACTAGAGGCACCAGACCTTGGTCACAGAGAACCAGCCTAGTGAATCAGAACATCAAGACTCTGTTCTTTTGCAAATTCAAAGATACACCAAAGCATGGGATAAATTTCCAATTGAGGGGGAAATATTTCCCACTTTTGTTCTTTTCCCTTAGGATCAACCAAAGGAAGGATGAGGTACCAACACCAAATCTTGTAAATAGCTCTTGCTCAGAGTGAATCTGGGGACTGTGAGCATGATTAATGAGGAGTGTCTGCTGGGAATTGTCTGTGTTGAGGGAAGATAATTGAGTCTCTATTTTGAGGTGATAGAATTACTGATTGGATTGCAAAATTAATTGGTGTTGTTTGAGGGGGAAGAATTGATTTCAGGAAGCTGATAGAGGAGCAGAGAAAATAAAGAAGAAAGATTAAGGATCTCTCTTTACTTGTTACCATCTCTCACTCTGCTTCTTTCATGGTCTTCACATCGTATGAACATCACAGGACTCAAAAGGGCATGAGTGCCCCAAGTCAGAGAGGAATTTTCTATCTGCTGGGTTGCAGGATTTTATCCTTTATCTGAAAAGGGTACAGTAACATCATCCACGAAAAGGAATAACTTAAAGAAAATTCCTTAAGCCTTACAGCTTCCGCTACCCAATAAGGCCAAGAATGATCATGATTGATGGGGTTATAAGATGCTCTGGGGGAAGAGATTACCAACTGGCCATCAGGAGTCAGAGGGCACTGGGCCAGAGGGACATGGGCTAAAAGCATGACAATAAAATAATCAGGAGTTATTCACCAAACTTGCTCTTTCCAATACTCTTCTCATTTCTGTGCAGATTTGACATTCAAGGTGAGAGTCAAATATACAGTAGCTGGCTATCATTATTAGATTCATTATCATTATTCTTCAGAAAACAAGAAATAATAACTTTGTAGAGATAAATAATAATGTACTTTTCAAGATAATTGTGAGGAAGTAATATTCTTCCTTTAAAAAAAATTTGGGGGGGGAGGGAAATGACATTATTCCAATGTTTCATTTGAAGCCATGGAACACTATTCTGATGCTGAAGAAAGTTAGCAATTACACCTCTGCAGGTTATATTAAGTAATACGACCACTGTTTTTCTAAAAATCTGTAGTATTTTTAATAAAATTCAGTTTGTAGTTGTAGATTCTTATTTTTATTTTGCAGTATTAAAAGCAAGCCCAATGTACACAAACCAAGCAACTCCAAGTTTGTTAAGATCAGTAGCAAGAAATATTTACCATTTCAGAGCTTAATATTAATGCTTTAACATCAAGATTATGTGAAGAAACAATCTGGAAGAAGGTATCTGACAAGCCTATGAATATTCGATGTGTTTGCTGAGGACTCAAAATCTTGGTCGGAATTTTCGGCCCAGGGATATGATCATTTCTTTAACAGTTTTCTTCTGGCCTGCTAAAATTTTGCTAAATAGACCAAAAACATGTCATATTCACTTTTTTAACTCTCTTAATGCAAATTTTGCTTTCATTGACTGTTGCTGTCTTGTTATTATTATTATTATATCTTCTTATTTGAATTTTAGATGACTTGGAGTGCTTTTCCTTATCGTGGATGTGTTGTTAGCCAACCTGAATTTATTTTATGGAAAAAAGGGGTGTAAATTCAGTAAAATGTATAGTGTAGATTGTTCCACAGTATAGCAAACTGCATTAAGGAAAAAAGCTTCCAAAACAAATGACTCTTTACTTTGAGAAGATTAATCTATTATAATGCCAGCACCTCAACAAATATACTCTTGTCAGCTCAATAATATCAGGCTATTTTACAGTTCTCCTTGCATGCTCCTGGTTCTCCCCCCACCCCCACCCCCCATCCACATATTCCCAGCAGACAGCTCAACTAGACCACACTAAATCAGCACACTACGCCCACACAAATACTTTATTCTTTCAAATAAAAATCAGAAGGAAGGCATTGCCTTCACTGAAAAGATGGACCACTGATTTGTTTTAAGAATACAAGTGTCCCCAAAACAGCTTTTGGTATCATTGATCAGCCTCTAGTGTTGCATGATTAACTGCAGGATAAGCAAGTTCTCCAACAATTCATTTTTGCTCATGATGAGCAGTTAGCTATGTAGATGTTATGTTTAGTAGTGGTCTCGTATTAGACCCAGCTGGTCATGTTGATCAGCTGTTTGTTCAAACATTTCTCCCAAACAGAATGTACAACTTGTCTTCATCTCAAAGTTCTAGCTGCAGTTCAGAAGTGATATATCTCTTGTCCATCTGATGGTTTTGCTAATTGTGGCGGTGGAATAATCACAACCTCATCATGGCTAGTTTATTATTAACTCTTAAAAGAAGGTTCAAGGAAGGCCATCTTTCCAATTTTCCTAAAAATGAGGTAAACGTGGGATGCAATTCAGTCAGTATCTGGAATTATCTTTGGGGAAATGTTGAGGGAATTGGCTCCCTTCTTCCTCCTTCACTATTAAACGGGCTGTTGAATGGACACAGAGGGAGGGGTAGTTTATGCTTTCCAGCTATCACCTATTATCAGGCACAGATTCCTTTCCTTACTCTCAGAAGCTCTCCGTGTGAATAGAGACCAAGGAAGTTTTAGCTCAATCATTTTGTGACAAATGAAGAAGTTCTCACCTCCCCTAGTTTGGCACTCAGGAAGGCAATCCAAGAGGGGAAAACTGATATTTATGCAGTTGGGCAGGAGATGCAGGGGAGAAGGGTGTTCTAATAACCTTGAAGATAGGTTGGAGAAGAGTGCTTGGAGCTTGAACTGAAAAAATAAATCATATATAGAGAACAAGAAATAAAACCACATCTTGTAATATATATGTGAAAACAGCAGCAAAGTCAGAAGCAATCCATTTTTTACTATTTCATTCTTCTTTTGGGGGGTGGGCGGGAAGGAACAATGGAAAACTTACCCCCCAAAGAAAAAAATTCTGCAAAAAGAATTCTGCTTTACTACCTTATTGTCAGATTCCTCTAGGTCTTTCTTTCTTTCTTTCTTTCTTTCTTTCTTTCTTTCTTTCTTTCTTTCTTTCTTTCTTTCTTTCTTTCTTTCTTTCTTTCTTTCAGTTTTATTGTTGGAGATGGCAGAAGGTCCTACCACTAGTCTTTCTGTTTCCAGATATAACATCTTTCCATGCTCTGAAGCTTCTCTGTAGCTTCATCATTGCCTCCTGATTCCTTCTGGGATTTAATCATGATATCATCTCAGGGCTGAATCAAAGAAGGAGAAGCCAAGGCTACTGGAAAGAGCATTGAAGAATGAGAGAGAATATTCATTCAAACACACACACACACACACACACACACACACACACACGCACACACTTTTGACTGCTTTGTAATTAAATAAGTGCAGCAATCAATCAAAGAATTCTCTGCCTCAAGTTCAAAATAGATTCGAAAGCAAACTCTCTTTCATCAGACTGAAAACAAATAGCTAGGAAAGAATACAAGAGGCTTGTTCTGCATGGCAGCATCACAATTCCATCTGTTCCAAATGCATCCACAGAGCCTTAGGAGCTGTTCAACTAAACTTTAAAATGCTGCAGCAGACATTTGTTTCCATCCAATTTTCCCAGCCCGTTTAAGTGCTTTTGGTATTTCTAGCTGAAAACATGCTGCATAAATACACAGCTCCCATTCCTTCTAAGTCCAACGGCCCCTTTAGACTCCTTCTGGTCCAATCTTAGGACCCCAGTGGTCCATGAAGCAGATGTGCTGCAATGACAATTGCTTTATATATTTATGTATGTAATGCTTCCCTCCAGAGAACCAAAGGGTGGTTTGTTTTATTAGCAATCCATTTGCACAGTGGTGGCAATTCACTGTATCTCTGCAGACTTCTGAACATTATATACTGTATATGGAATCTTAAAGCTGGTAACCAGCAATTCATGCTCACTGACTTCCAAAATGAAAAGACTGTACCACCTTGTGTTGTGTGTTTTTTTTCCCCTTAGTGGGTTCTTATTAGATTAGCTGTAAATTCTGCAAAACACAGAATACTTATAAAAGGTGCAGACAGCAGTCAAACATGTGATAAATTAGCTTCGAAATAATGGTGCTGATGATTGACAGAAGGTAAAAGGTTTCTGTCCTCTGGGAATAAAAGTCTTCGTAAGTAAGACAAAGTGCAGTAAGCAGGAGAATCATTCTATACCTTTAGCTATAGGTTTGCTCTAGCAACGTATTCCATTACAATTGTGGCTGTAAATAAGTCAATTAGAAAGTAAATATGGAGAAACTAGGGGGGAAGCAGATCCCACATTTCCTATAATCATTTCAATGCTTTTCCTATCTCACCTGTTACTATTCATTGTTTTAAATATTTTTGTGTCCCATTTACCACATAAAAATTAAAAATACAAATTAAAATAAGAATACCTAATACAGGCAATCCTCAACTTGCAACCATTCATTTAGTGACCCTTCAAAGTTACAGTGGCACTGAAAAGTGATTTATGACTGTTTTTCACAGTTATGGCTGTTGCAGCATCCCCATGGATTCTTGGCAACTAGCATATATTTGGAACAATTGCAGTGTCCCGGGGTCATGTGATCCCCTTTTGCAAAATTCTGACAAGCAAAGTCAATGAAGAAGCCAGATTGACTTAACAACCATGTTGCTAACTTAGCAACTACAGAGGTTCACTTAAAAACTGTGGCAAGAAAGGTTGTAAAATGGGGCAAAACTCACTTAATGACTATCTTGCTTAGCAACCAAAATTTTGGGCTCAGCTGGGGTCATAAGTCAAGGATTACCTATTTGAGGATCTTCTTGTTGTTGTGCCATATCCGTTATCGGACGTTGGCGATCAGGTTGGCGATCCTGTTTTTATCAGCAGCCACACAAAAAAGTGCTGCTGAGTTTTATCCAAACCAATCCCTTAGATTTTGAAGCCACAATGTTCTTCTTCTGCCTGGACCTCGTTTGCTTTCAATCTTTCCCTGGAGGATTAAATGGAGTATGCCGTATTTTTCTGGGTGTCACATCACATGTCCGAAATATTCTAATTTTCGTTTTTTAATTGTTTTGATGATTTCCCTTGGCTTTCCCAGGCAGCTTATCACCTCCTCATTTCTGATCTTGTCAACCCAGCTTATACGTAACAGCCACCTGTAAATCCACATTTCAAATGCTTCTAGTCTCTTCAGGTGGCCTTCTGTCAGAGACCAATTCTCTACTCCATAGAGCAGGATAGAAAAAATATAGCATCTGACAAGCCTGATTTTCAGTCTTAGGCTTATGTCGTGACTGCAGAAGACCTTTTTCATTTTGAAGAATGCTGTTCAAGCTTTTTCTATCCTTCTATTTACTTCAACAGTCATGTCCCAGCTTTTATGTAAAGTGGAGCCGAGGGATGTGATCCTTTCAACTTTTTCTAATGGTACTCCTTCTGAATTTATTGGTGGTAAATTAACGGGTTGTTTGTTGATGACCATGATCTTGGTTTTTGAGGTGTTAAGCTTCAAGCCGTATTTTCCAGATATTTCTGTGACTCTGTTGATGAGGAGCTGAAGGTCTTCATGCTTACTGGCAAGTAGAACTGTATCGTCAGCATATCTTAAGTTGTTGATCCAAACACCGTTTACTTTGATGCCAGCATCGATGTTCTCCAGTGCCTCGTTGAAGATTGATTCAGAGTGGATATTGAACAACAGTGGAGACAGAATACATCCCTGTCTGACCCTTCTTCTTATTTCTGCATCAGCTGAGTATTTTTGGCCTAGTCTCACATTTGCTACCTGATGCCAATACAGATTCTTTATTATTTGGATGTCTTTGTGATCTAGTCCTCCTTGTTTCAGGATTTCTAATAGTTTGCTGTTTCTTATTTTATCAAAAGCTTTTTTGAAATCAATGAAGCACATGTAAACACTGTGATTGACATCTCTACAACACTGTACAACAGTGGTTCTCAACCTGTGGGTCGGGACCCCATTTGGGGTCGAACGACCATTTCACGGGGGTCACCAAACAATGCAGTCCACCATTTTTTCCCCCTTTTCCTTAGCTGTGCTACTCCCTTTTATTCTATTGGCTTTTGAAAGCCAATAGAATAGACTCTCTTGAATAGAGTCTAATTCTATTGGCTTTCAAAAGCCAATAGGAATTGTCCAGGCTGTCTCTGCCCTGCTGAGCCCACCAAAAGTCCCATTCTGCAAACGGTGCTGCACCAGTTGAGTAGTCCTCGACTTACGACCGGTTGGGGGTCGCGGCATTAAAAAGGTTGAGAACCACTGCTGTACAAGAACCTGAATGCTGAACAGCACATCTCGTGTACCAAGATTGTTTCTGAAACCAAATAGTGTGTTACCTAGACGCTCTTCAATTTTGTGGTATATTCTTGTGTGAATTATTCTCAGGAATATTTTCAGGGCATGACTCATTAAGCTTATTGTTCTGTATTCGGTACACTTCTTTGCATTTATTTTTTGGGGGGATTGTCACAAAGGTTGATTTTAGCCAATCATTTGGTATCTTTGATGTTTCATATATCTGATTGAAGAGCTGCAGTAAAAAATTCTTCCCATTGTCTTCCAGCAATTTTAAAATTTCTACTGGGATATCATCAGGTCCCGTGGCTTTTCTTGTTTTTGCTATTTTTATTGCATGTTCAACATCTTCCATAGTGATATTTGGTCCAGTTGTTATACTCCCCATATCTATATCATCCCTAGTGTCCTCAAAAAGTTCTTCAATATATTCCTTCCATCTTTTTAGTTTTTCATCCTCATCTAAGGTAATTTTCCCCTCTTTGTCAACTAAGTTGTTGGTTTTCTTTTTGTAGAGGCCTGCTGCTTCTTTCACTTTTTTGTGTAAATTGAAATTATCATGTATACGTTCTGTCTCTTCTATTTCCTTGCATCTCTTTGCAAACCACTTTTTTTTTGCTAGTCGAATTTTTCTTCTAATTGTTTTCTGCAATTCATTGTATTTTTCTTTATTTTTATTTTTATAAGATCTTCTTTCATCCATGAGATGAAGAATTTCCTCCGTCATCCACTGTTGCTTCTTGTGGTACCCCTCTCTTTGTTTTGAATTTGTTACCTCTACTATTGTATTTTTAAATTTATTCCAGTTTGCTTCTACATCATCATCATTCAGGTTGTTGGTTTCCCTTAAATGATTTTCTAGTTCTTCTTTAATCTTACCTCCATGTTCAATGATAAAGTCTCTGTCAATTCTTGGTTTAGCAGGGTTCGGGTTTTTCATCCTTTTCAGTTTCAGCTGGACTTCAGCAAGTAGTAGATTATGATCGGATGGTACATCTGCACCTAGGTATGTCTTTACTGATTTTACTGAGTTTCTAAATCTTTTGTTTATTGTAAGATAGTCAATTTGGTTCCTTACTACATTATTTTGTGTATCTGCTGGTGATATCCAAGTGTAGAGGCGTCTTTTGGGCAACTTGAAAAAAGTATTCATCATACATTGCCTATGTTCCTTGCAGAAGTCTACAAATCTGTCACCTCTACCATTTCTGGTTCCTAAGCCAAAGTTTCCAACTACAGGAGCATCACTTCCTTCTCCCACTTTTGCACTGAAGTCCCCCCACGTGTATTGTGATATCATTACTTTTAGGGTTTTCAGTACACTGCTTATATCTTCGTAGAACTTCTCTAAATCCTCCTCATCGCTGTCAGCTGTGGGAGCGTAAACTTGTATAACATTCATATTTACTGGAGTACTATTTATTTGGATCATTATCACTCTATCGGATACAGGAATAAAGGACTTGATGCATTTATTTACACAATTGTTTACAATTATAGCTACTCCATTTCGATGGTGTTTGCTATTCTCACCAGAGTAGTAGATAGTATAATTTCCTATTTGAGGATGTTGTCACAAATAAAATCTATGTAAAGAACTAAAGAGTTCTTTACACAACTTCAATATCAGCTACAGTAGCTGTATGGGTAAGTCTTCCCTTCCCTTGTGTTTTTTTTGTTTTGCTTTGTTTTGTTTTGTTATCAATTTTGAGGGTGGTGGTTGTTATGATCTATAGTTGTGGGCTTGCTTTCAACTATACTGAGAATGCAGTCCCTTTTCTTTAGAACAGGTTTGGAGAAAAAAAACATGGGTTGTTTATTATGCTTAAAGGGCAAACTTTCTAAAGGCATTTTGATCTGTTGGGAAAGAAAATGAAAGAATAAACCATTTCTTCCCAGAAAATGTAGTAATAAATCGGGGCTGCAGAAGGTGGGGCTTTTTGTTGTTGTTCACTTGTTGATTGCTTAGTTGCCACCTCAGCTTTATGTATATCTTTTTACAAATGATATGATTATGTATGTTCTTCCATGCATGTACATCTCCTCATTATCATAATTTATTATTGGGTGTTTTCCCTCGTTGACAAAAGGGTTCTACATTTATCAAAAGAGGAAAGCACCAATAAGCACTCTTTAGTTGAGGCAGAAACAAAGAATTACTGCTAAAATGTTGCACAACGGTCCTTTGGATTATGTTCCATAGTCACCATCTAGACAAGGAGAGAAGACCACTTCAAGAGCTCAGACTTGGCAAAATACATACATTTCCTAAACAGGGAAAGGGGACAGGCCAGGAAATCAGGAGTTCTGAAGCCCCAAACAAATTCTGTCTGGTTCTGAAAAGGATGTATGTGATCACTAAAAGTGACACAGAAATATACCTTCTGAAGGAAAAAAATATTTTGGGTTTCCATTTTCTTCAGAAGCCCATGTGATAATTATAGAAACCAGGATGGACATTCGCAAAGTCAGATTTTCACTGAACAAATGATGTGGGTAACTAAGGGATGCTAAGATGTTTAGACTGCAGTGCTTTTCCAATCTTTTGGATCAGGTACAACCAGGTGTTCTAGTGTCATTTTTGCCAAAATTGCAGTTTTATAGTTCCTCAAATGCTTGCTTGGGTCGATTGTTGTTTTGCATCATCCTAGACATGATCCTCCAAGCATTGACATTCAATAATATTAATTACAGTATATCAGTTGGAAAACCTGCAAGTGACAGCTTGTATTAGAAAATAATATGTTTTCCTCCTTCTGTGCTCTTAAAAGTAATTGTCTTTCTAAGGGCAGTGGTGGGATTCAGCCAGTTCGCACCAGTTCAGCAGAACCAGTAGCTAATTTTTTGTTGCCCAGACCCAGAACAGACTTCCGGAAGCAGCATCCACACAGAGAACCGGTTGTTCACATATTCCCACCACTGTCTAAGGGTACTTGCATTTTGCTTGGTTGCCATTCACCAGTCCTGCCAAAGGATTCTGAAGTCATGCAAGCATCAGAATAACAAAATAAAAGAGATGGAAGGGAACTTGGAGGTCTTCTAGTCCAACCACTGGCTCAAGCTGTCCCATCTCTTCTTAAAATCCTCCAGTGTTAGAGCACCCACAACTTCTGAAGGCAAGCCGTTTCACTGATTGATTGTTCTCACTGACAGGAAACTTCTCCTTACTTCTAGGTTGCTTCTGTCCTTGATTAGTTTCCATCCATTGTTTCTTGTTCTGCTGGTTAATTGTTCATCATCTTTCCCCCCAGGCACGGAGATGCTGAGCAGAAGCAGAAGACACCATGAGTTCATCAGGTTTTTCTCCAGACAAGCAACAGAGTGCAAAAATCATATTTTATAAATTCATATTTTATAAATATTCTAATAATATTTAAACTATTACTAATACTTTAATCTATGCAGTTTTAACGTGTTAATGTTTAATTATTTTATTTGTTTTATAACTTGTAGGCCACCCGGAGCGACCTGGTAATAAATAAATAAATCTAAATCAATGATATGTATATATCTGTGATATGCACGTCACGGGGGATACGTCAGGCCTCCAGACCTTCTGGAAGTCCTGTGAGAAGGTCTATTCTTGCTTGGTCTCTGGAGCCTCTGCAAACCATGCAAGGACAAGACGTGCTTTCCCATCTCTTTTCAGAGGCTGCAAAGCCACACAAGAACATCCTCCAAGGTTTCCAGGCCTTGTGTGACAAGGAGTTGCCTCAGGTAGACATTTTGAAGAATATTTACAATTATGTTCCTATGTGTTCGTTTATTAAATAATAATTTTAAATAATATAATTTATTACTGTCATATTTTTTCTTTTTTGTCAGGGGAGGGGGTTGGTGGTACACTAGAGAGTTAAAAAAAAGCCATTTTCTGCATGTTTTATACACTGAGCCTAAAAAGTTCATCATCACTGTTCTAGACAGTGCTCTACACCCTGGTGCAGGGATGTCCAATCCTGGCAACATTAAGAACTTCGGACTTCAACTCCCAGAATTCCCAGCCAGTATTCATGCTGACCGGGGAATTCTAGGAGTTGCAGTCCACAGGTCTTAAAGTTGCCAAAGTTGGACAACCCTGCCCTGGTGGCTCTTGGAACAAAAAGTAAACAAACAACCTTTCCTCTGCTGATGGAGAAAAATGCATTAATAGCAGTCTCCACCCCCTATGTAATACCTTCATAGTTATCTATATGTTTTGCAAGTGTTAATATGAGGGGGAAGCTGCCTGACCCAAAAGACCTACAGTGAGGAAAAAAGTTATTTAATCCCCTGCTGATTTTGTACATTTGCCCACTGACAAAGAAATGATCAATCTATAATTTTAATGTTAGGTTTATTTTAACAGTGAGAGGCAGAATAACAACAAAAAAATCCAGAAAAACACATTTCAAAAAAGTTATAAATTGATTTGCATTTTAATGAATGAAAAAAGTATTTGACCCCTTCGCAAAATATGACTTAGTACTTGGTGGCAAAACTCTTGTTGGCAATCACAGAGGTCAGATGTTTCTTGTAGTTGGCCACCAGGTTTGCAGACATCTCAGGAGGGATTTTGTCCCACTGTTCTTTGGAGATCCTCTCCAAGTCATTAAGGTTTTGAGGCTGACATTTGGCAGCTCGAACCTTCAGCTCCCTCCATAGATTTTCTTTTTTTTTTTTATTGAAAGTTTTTGAATTTTACAGAACAAATCCCTTTCCCAAACCCCCCACCCTCCCATACCCTCCCCCCTCTCCCCAAACCTCCCATACCCTCCCTCGGCCTTCCCAGAACTGAGTACAGGCTTAATTAAAATTTTTCAAAAAAGATAAAAAATAAAAAAACTTAAAACATATATAAATCCTAAACAAGTCTAAATCTTAAATTAAGCAAATTATCTTCTATAAAAAATAATAATTACAAACATTAAACACATATTATAATATACTCTAAACCTTTTCTAATATTGTAGTTATATTATTATCCATCATTCTATAAAAAATCACCAAAACACAAATTTGAACATTACTTTCTTTAAATATCTATACCTACAATATAAAATCTAATCAAATCTCCCTCTTTCTTTGCTCTAAAACACGAAAATGAGCATATAAACATAAAACTGGATACTCATTTAATTAGTTAAACTAAATACTTATATTTAAACTTGTTATCTAAAATTTAATTAAACAAATTAACTTCTCTTAAAAATAGTAATAATGATAATAAAAAACCAATCTTTAAACAAACTATAATATACTCTAAAACCTCTTCATATCATTTATATTATTATCCATCATTTTATAATACTTATTTAAACATTACTTAAGACGTTGAAATTCCCTTACGCCTGTTTAAATCTTTACCAATAACAAATTACTTCTCCCACAATCTCAATAGTCTTCTGAATACCTAAACAAAATACTTAAACTTCTTATCTAAAATTTTCATTCAATCTCCATAATCTTCTGTCCGATAGCCAGTTGCATCCACTATAAACACAATCCTTATCAATCTCTCTTGTCCATAAACATCGAAAAAAATGCATTAAAATCTGCCCTTGAAGTTCACTCCAAGAAATTTTTGAGTCCTGGTTCTCCCACAAACTCAGGGACCAATACCTGTGAAATTTCCTCAACCTCCTTCTTCTGTTGGTCTTTCTCTTTATGTTTATATATTACTTTTTCTTTACATTCATATGTTGCACAAGTTGTCCTCTGGTCTTTCATCTCAACTTGTTGAAACCCCTCAAACTGAAATTTCCCATTTTTAATTAATATAGGCTCTTCAGACTGCAATTCTGCCTTTAAAGGTTGCTCCAAAGAGTTTGTAGATCCCACTTCTCCCGCACACTCAGAAACCAATACTTGTGGAACTTCCTTGAGCTTCTTCTGTTGATCCTTTTCTTTACAATTATATGTTGCACAGGTTATCTTCTGCTCCTCCATCTCTACTTGTTGAGGCCTCACATTTTTAATTAGTGTAAACTCTTCCACAGATTCAGGAAGCAATACTTGTGGAACTTCCTTAAACTTCTTCTGCTGATCCTTTTCTTTAGCACAGGTTGTCTTCTGCTCCTCCATCTCTACTTGTTGAGGCCCCTCAAACTGAAGTTTCCCAATTTTCATAATTCTAAGCACTTCAGACTGCAGTTCTGCCTTTTTTCCTTCCAAAGCTTTAAACATAGTAGGTGACGATGAGCATACCCCCAGGACCAAAGTATAAAAATCTTTTGCTTTAGAAACAGTATTAAGACTATAACGTATCCCCAGGTAGCTCACCACCATTCCAGTCGGAACATCCCATCTAAACAAAATTTGTCTCTTTTTAAGTTCGTCTGCTAAAAAAGCAAACTCCTTTCTTCTTCTTAAAATTTTTGGTGGAATTTCCTTTAAAATTATAACATCCCTCCATAGATTTTCTATGGGATTAAGGTCTGGAGACTGGCTTGGCCATTGCAGGACCTTACTGTGCTTCTTCTTGAGCCACTCCTTTGTTGCCTTCGCCGTGTGTTTTGGGTCATTGCCATGCTGGAATACCCATCCACGACCCATTTTCAATGCCCTGGCTGTGGGAAGAAGGTTCTCACCCAAGATTTGTTGGCCCTGCCCATCGTCCCTTTGATGCAGTGAATTTGTCCTGTCCCTTTAGCAGAAAAAAAAACCCAAAGCATATTTTTACCTCCATATTTGACAGTGGAGATGGTGTTCTTGGGGGTCACAGGCAGCATTCCTCCTCCTCCAAACATAGTGAATTGAGTTTGTTTATTTATTTATTTATTTATTTATGAGACTTATATACCGCTTTAAGTGCAAGCACTCTCTAAGCGGTGTACACCAGTAAGCAATGTATATATATATATTTACATTGCCCCCAACAGTTGATGCCAAAAAGCTTGATTTTGATCTCATCTGATCACAGTTCTCTTCTGAATCATTCAGATGTTCATTGGCAAATTTCAGACTGGCCTGTACATGTGCTTTCTTGAGCAGGGGGACTTTGTGGGCACTGCAGGATTTCAGTCCTTCATGATGTAGTGTGTTACCAGTTGTTTTCTTGGAGACTATGGTCCCAGCTGCCTTGAGATCATTGACAAGATCTTCCTGTGTAGTTCTGGGCTGATTCCTCACTGTTCTCATGGTCATTGAAACTACACAAGGTGAGATCTTGCATGGAGCCCCAGACCGAGGGAAATTGATAGTTATTTTGGGTTTCTTCCATTTGTGAATAATCACACCAACTGTTTTCACCTTCTCACCAAGCTGCTTGGTGATAGTCTTGTAGCCCATTCCAGCCTTGTGTAGTCTACAATCTTATCCCTGACATCCTTGAAAAGCTTTTTGGTCTTAGCCATGGTGAAGAGTTTGGAATCTGATTGATTGATTGCTTCTGTGGACAGCTGTCTTTTATACAGATAATAAACTGAGATTAGGAGCACTCCCTTTAAGAGGGTGCTCTTAATCTCAGCTCCTTACCTGTATAAAAGACACCTGGGAGCCAGGGGATCAAATACTTATTTCACTCATTAAAATGCAAATCAATTTATAACTTTTTTGAAATGTTTTTTCTGGATTTTTTGTTGTTATTCTGTCTCTCACTGTTAAAATGAACCTATTATTAAAATTATAGACTGATCATTTCCTTGTCAGTGGGCAAATGTACAAAATCAGCAGGGGATCAAATAATTTTTTCCCTCACTGTAAGTATTTTCTGCATATAAATCCCCCCTGAAAGCTTTAGAAGTGGCATGACCCTATTGATTGCAATCAGGTGCTTTTCCCAATAGTTGCAAGCAAGACTGTAGATTGCAGTGGGCAGTAGGAAGTTTCTGTGTGTGTGTGTGTGTGTGTGTGTGTGCGCGCACTTGCATGTGGATAATAGAGAAGAAGAGGAGAAGGAAGAAAAAGAGGAGGGAGAGTGTAAAAGCTCACTTAAGCTCTGAGGTCAGGAGGCATTAGGAAACATGTCTTCAGTTCATATATCAGCAGGGAAAATCAAACCCAGCGGGGTTTGGGTGGCATATTTTCACCAGGAATTGTGAAATGGGTTACTATACACCGATTACTGTATTTATTTATCTTATTTGTATCCCACCTTTATTATTTTTATAAATAACTCAAGGTGACAAACAATACTCCTTCTTCCTCCTATTTTCCCCACAACAAGATCTCTGTGAGGTGGATTGGACTGAAAGAAAGTGACTGGCCCAAAGTCAACCAGACATATGTCATGCCTAAGGCCCAACTAAAACTCACAGACTACCAGTTTTGAGTCTTATCCTTAACCGCTAGACCTAACTGGCTCACTGATTAGACTGTCATTAAAATGTAGGAAGAGCTGAGTTGAGGATACAGAAGGTGGTAAGAGGCAAGAGCTTCCACAAATGGGCAAATGGATATTCCCAAACCCTGCAGAGCTCCAGAACTGCAAATTACAAAAGAGAAGTTTTGCTGTGTGAACTGTGTCATGCTTGAGCCTGAAGAAAATCAGCTCATTTGCCTAGGAAGAACATCACCTAGACTCAGAGAAGTGATATTGGAACAGGATCAGCGCCAACCCTGCAGATGGGATGGCTTAAAATGAAGCCAGAAGATGCAACATTTGGATTCACATGAATGAAATACAGCATTCATTTAATTCCCAGTCTCACTACCAATCTGGATAGATTTGGTGGCTTCCTAATTGCACTGACCAATTCCTCTGCTGTACTGAAATCTTATTCTTTAAAGCCCATCACTGTCACAGAAATGTTCTCTTGATATTATCAAAGTTTGTAGCCCTCCAGGGTTACAACACTGAAACACACACCCCAGCTTTGTTTTTATTCATCTATCAAACTAAAACAAAAGATACGTTAATACTTCCACTGCCACCGTTCACTGTGTGGGTAGCATGACATCAGCGTATCGTTGCCTCTTCTCTTTTACATTCTGCTCCTCAACCACTCAAGTAGCTGGTCTTTTTGGAGGGCGGTGTCATCAAATCAGTGTTTACTCCTGATGACTGCATGACCGATATTTGTGACTTTCTTGGCAAAGTTTTTCATAAGTGGTTTGCTATTGCCTCCTTCCTAGGGCTGAGAGAAAGTAACTGGCCCATGGTCACCCCATTTGGCTTCACACCCAAGGCAGGATTAGAAATCATAGTCTTCCAGTTTCTAGCCTGATGTCTTAACCACTACAAAAAAACTAGCTCTAGCAGTTAGACCACAAAATTTCCTGACTGACAGAATGATTGTCCAGATAATGTTCTATCCAATGATATACAGAGGATATCCTCAGTGACAAAGATTATATTTAAAATCATTATTCATTATAGCAACTTTCTTGGTTTTAGACACTTCTAACTTAGATGTGCCAAAAAAGCCAACACAGTGCTAGGCTCCATTAACAGAGAGATAGAATCAAGATCACATGAAGTATTAATATCACTTTACAATGCCTTGGTAAGGGCACACTTGGAATACTGCATCCAGTTTTGGTCACCACGATGTAAAAAAGATGTTGAGACTCTAGAAAGAGTACAGAGAAGAGCAACAAAGATGATTGGGGGACTGGAGGCTAAAACATATAAGGAACAGTTGCTGGAATTGGGTATGTCTAGTATAATGAAGAGAAGGACGAGGGGGGACATGATAGCAGTGTTCCAATATCTCAGGGGTGCCACAAAGAAGAGGGAGTCAAGCTATTCTCCAAAGTGCCTGAAGGCAGGACAAGAAGCAACGGATGGAAACTAATCAAGCGAAAAGCAACCTAAAACTAAGGAGAAACTTTCTGACAGTTAGAACAATTAACCAGTGGAATAACCTGCCTCCAGAAGCGGTGAATGCTCCAACACTGGAAGTTTTTAAGAAGAGACTGGACAGCCATTTGTCCGAAATGGTATAGAGTTACCTGCCTGACCAGGGGGTTGGACTTGATGATCTCCAAGGTCCCTTCCAAATTTATTATTATTATGGATCATCGCACAGTCAGCCAGATGTTCAGACTGGATTTGGCATTTTGTCTACCTATCGAGTCCTTACCCAGGACCTGGGATAGGCAGATGTGGATGTTGGATGGTATTACAGATATTGTCGCAGGATGGAAGCAGTTCCTAGTAAGGCCGCCTTTTGCAATTGACTAATAGCAAATTTGTCAATGCCAATGGTGTTCAAATGGTGCTCCAGTTGTTTTGGGATTGCACCAAAGGAGCCTATCACTATTGGTACTACCCTTGCTTGCTTTTGCCACAGTCTTTCTATTTCTATTTGTAGGTCTTTGTATTTTGTTATCTTCTCCAGTTCTTTCTCGTCTATTCTGCTGTCTCCAGGCACTGCCACGTCCACTATTATTATTATTATTATTATTATTATTATTATTATTATTATTATTATTATTATTATTATTATACATAAGTGCATTTGTTACTAAGCTGAGTAAATACATTATTATTTTTAATTACAGAACTGACATCAAGAAAAGGATGTGAGGTTTTCCATATTCATTTTAACTATAAGTGTGAGAGTGGAGTTTTAATTCACTGCTACAAAGGTTGTAAAACTGTGAAAGTAGAAAACTTCAACATTTTTGGATCAGAAGCTCCAAAATGCCAGATTATTGGGAAGTCTACTCGGGACTTCTCAGTGCAAAATATCTGGATAACAGTAAACTGCTTTGCTCGACGTATTCTGTCTCTTAATTCAAAAGCACAGAGGTTTTCACTCTGTACTGCTTGGGAACTTTCCAGAAGCATTCGCCTAACTAAATACAGGACTGGATAAATCTTTGGTGTGATCCAGCGGAACTCTGCCTCTGTGTCCAACTTCTCAGTCTACACTAAAATTTGGAGCCAATGTGTTTCCTAATGCCAGTAATTGGCGATTATATTTTCCTCAAAGTGGCATCACATTTTATGGTCTTGTAAGATTCATTTATCTGGGCATGATGGGAATGGAAGCATTATCCTCTTGTGATCTTTAAATGAGAATAACCTAAACTATTATGGATATGAGATTTTTGAAGTCATTCTTCCCTCATCACCTTGATATTGTAGTGGCCACATAATGGCCTCTTAGAAGGTCCTTTAGAACAACTAGAATGGTGGTAGTTATTTTTAATTTTAAGTGGGACTACACGTTAGTTCTGTAAACTCCTTTTTGGCTTCCAAGAGTGCAGAAAAGAGCAACAAAGATTAGGGAGTTGGAGGTTAAAACATGAAGAACAGTTGCAGGAATTGGGTCTAGTCTAGTGAAAAGAAGGACTGGGGTCACATGATAGCAGTGGTCCAATGTTTGAGGGGCTACCAGAAAAAAAGAGGGGGCAACCTATTTTTCAAAGCACCAGAAGGCAAGACAAGAAACAATGGATGGAAACCGATCAGGGAGAGAAGCAATCTAGAACTAAGGAGAAATTTCTTAATAGTCAGAACAATTAACCCATGGAATAGATTGCCTTCTGAAGTTGTGGGTGCTCCATCACTGGAGGCTTTTAAGAAGAGACTGGACAGTCACTTGTCTGGAATGGTCTAGGGTCTAGGGTCTCCTGCTTGAGCAGGGGGTTGGACTAGAACACCTGCAAGGTCCCTTCCAACTCTGTTATTCTTTTCTGTCCTGTTCTGTTCAGAGTTGCAGAGTTGCAGAATGGGCCACTGACTACTTCTTGACAACAGAAATAGACATCATCCTTTACCCATATTCAGCCCACTGAGAGGCAGTCTCTGTCCATCTTTTTCTCCTATACATCAAAAATAGCCAACATGTGCCTCTTCCAATGGTACTGTCTAGTTCAACCTATTGTATTTCATTTCACTATAGTTAAATGCCTCCAGTCCAACTCGTCTCTCTGGCAGGAATACCCCCTTTTGTTTGTCACAGATCACTCTCCCAGACAGCCTTCTTTGTCTTCTTTTTTTTTTTTTTACAAGTTCACCACTGGTACAGTGAAAAGCTAGGTTTCTTTTATGTCAACAAGTTCCTGGCTATTTTTTTACAAGATAAAATTGTCAAGGACTGTCTTTTCCTCCTCTAGCTCAAATAACAAGAATTTTTCTTTTAAGTGATCCAGAAAGAACTGGACAAGACTTTTACCCCTGTAAAAAAAGGAGTAAAGAATATCTACCAATCAGGTAGTAATTGTAGATGACACTATGCTGGGGGGAAGTACTAACATTTTGGAAGATAGACTCAAGATTCAGAATTTCCTAGGCAGTAAAAACCAAATGCACAGGTACAATACCTGGCTCAACAGTAGTAAGTATGAGAGGGATCTTGGTATTCTAGGGGACCACCACTTAAGTATGAGCCAGCAGTGTGCTATTGTAAATAAAGTCAATGCAGTCCTAAGCCGCATCAACAGAGGGACAACATCAAAATCATGAGAAGTGATAGTACCACTTTATACTGTAGTAATGAGGTCACACTTGGAACATTGTCCAATTCTGGTCTCCATGATACAAAAAAAAGATGCTAAGACCCTACAAAGAGTGCAGAGAAGAGTAACAAAGATGATAAGAGATCTGGAGGCTATGTTGAATGGTTAAGGGAACTAGCTATGTCTAGCCTAAGGAAGAAAAAGATCAGGAGTGATATGATAGCTCCTCTTCTAGTACTTGAGGAACTGTCAGGGAGAAGAGAGATCACTTATTCTCAAAAGCACCTGAAAGGACCAGACGTAATGGGCAGAAGAGCATTAAAGAGAGAACCAACCAGGAACTAAGGAGAAATTAACTATCAATGAGAACAACTAACAACTTGCTTCCTGGAATTGTGCTTCACTGGAGGTTTTCAAGAAAAGATTAGAGAACCATTTGTCCAGAATGGTATAAAATCTCCTGCCCTGGAAAGGGAGTAAGACTAGACCAACCTTTTAGGCACCAGGGACCAGTTCCGTGGAGAAATGTTTTTATGAGGACCAGAGGGTGCGTGGTTTTGTGTGCTCCCTGCATCCCTCAGATGGGGCTTTGTTTGTTTATGCGGACTGGACCCCTGGACTAGAGAACTTCCAAGGTCCCTCCAGCCCTATGAGCCTATCTGCTCATCACCATGACCAAAGAGAGGAAAATTCAGGTTGAAATCCAGAAAAGGATCTCTTAAGCCGGCTTAATTTTCCACTGCAATTCAGAAAACCCACATGCTTTGTGATTTGGAGATGTCACAGGTGAGGTACAGTTACACATTTTTTATCTCTTTTGTCTTTGAGGGAAGTTGAAGGTAGGATTATAGTGTCAAAAGTGCAAGAGCTGAGATATTTCTTTGGGAAGCCAAAAAGAAGCTAGCAAAAGTCAGCAATTCTAGGAGACGCAAAACTATTGATGGGGACAGGGGCTTGTCCTCCTCTAAACTGGAATGTGAAGCAAATTATAAAGGGTCTGTGTATCTTTTCATGAATCTTTCTTGGCAGCTTTGATTGGAAATAAAGGATACATTTTCTCCAAGAATAGTTATTGGAACCTTGTTATCTACTACTAAAAAATAAATTCATGAAATCTTTTCAAAACAAATTGCCAAATATTAATCTCTTAGATAAACTGAATGTCAGGGTTCCGGTATATGAGACCAGTAAAAAGAACTCCAAGGCAAAAAAGTTTCCTTAAAGAACATATTTATTTGGCTACATCGTGTCGGCATGATCAAAGGTGAACCCAAGTCTGAATGTTCTCCAAAGGTTACAATATTACAAAGTTGAACTTCCCACCCTAGTAATGTGTCATAAATCACAATCCCCAATTAACTACTTGCGCGGGCTTTCTAACGGAAGCTTTAACCCACCAAAATGTAACCAGCAATGACCTTGGTTCCCACAGAACAATGTATTATTTTGACTAAGCTAAAAAACACTTATCCCCCCCTCCCAATTCTGTGGCAACCAAAAATGAAGGGAAAATGGCATCAGCTAAATTCGTTTGTAGAGTTGACACTGTACTTAGGAAAAGAGGAAAACCTCTCGCAGTTTTGTCTGCCCTGGTGCAGCTCTAACTTTTCTGTGTTTAAGCCATGAATATTTCAGTACTATACCTTTTGAGAATGATGTCCCCAGGGAGTTAATGTAGGATAATACTGAAACCTAAAATATTCAGATTCAGCTAAAAAACACACTGCGTTAGGCTTTGTTTGTTTTTGCCTCTAAACTTGGCCACTCTTATTTACTGTGTAGCTGTTGACATGTACTTACTGCAAAGTAAATACAATATATAATAATGGCTACTTTGGAAGTTAATGTCCCATCCAAAGGGGATTACTGCTGCTGTTACTACTCACAGCAAGCAATTAGCAGCACCCACAGCACCTTTAAAAAAATTAAGAGCAGCCGCACAGTTGAGTGACTATTGGAAAATTGGTCATTCCTTTGAGATTAATGAACAATTTTCTGTCAGAGCACAGAGTGTGCTCTAGTAGAAAACTGACAAAAGCCGCTCTGCACTCGAAGGATTATTTTTCCCTCCTAACAATCCATTTTGTTGTGCATATTTAAAAGGCAGTTGTGTATATGCCACCTGCCCAGAAGTATTCTCATTATTTTCCCCCTTTAAATATCAGAAACCCAGAAAAGACAAGATACACCAAGCTACCTACCTAGAATCTAAAACAGCCAATTATAGTTGAATAACCAACTAAGTGTAAAATATTTAATGGGAGAGGGGTCCTCCCACCCTTTTCGCTGCCTTCTTTAGGTTTCTTAGACAAATAAGTGGCAGGAATGTGAGTGATTAAACTGTATTTAAAGCAGTCACAAGTGATTAATATGACTCTCTGCTCTGTGTGCCCAACAGGTCATCCCTTAAAAAGCTTATACTTTCCAAGGAGAACTGGCTGATTAAAAAAAAAAGTAATTATGCCTATCACACAGTTCAGCCCATTTTAGAAAATTAACGTGAAAGCTCAGTGCTGTACAAGGCTCCTAGTTCTCTCTTTCACATGCAGTAGGATTCTCACTCAACCATAGAATCTGTCTCCAACTCCCAAAGCTTATTTGAAAAGAGGATCCCATTGCCAAAATAGAAGCCAGCTTCCCCCAATCTGGACATCCTCCAGATGTATACATCATCTCTCAGCTAACATGGCCATTTCTAAGCATTCTGGGAATTGAAGTCTATTCATCTGGGCAGCATCCAGATTGTCAGAAGTTGATATTGGCAACTAGAATTCTAGAATGTTAGGAGCTGTTCGTTCTGCTAAACGAAATCTTGGAACCAATCAGTTACTAAGCAGGAGATTTCAATTGGACCAACAATGTAGTCATCATGGGCAATGTGTTTATTTATTTGTTTGTTTGTTTGCTTGCTTGTTTGTTTGTTTGCTCACTCGCTCGCTTATTTGTTCGTTCGTTCGTTCATAGTATATAGGATTTAAATGCTGGCTTTCTACCATCTATTGATGCTCAAGGAAAGCAACAAAAACAAGAGAGCAAGACACAAGTACAACTTCACCATCCCATGAAATTTACAACGCCTTTGCCTAACTAACCTTTGATTCTTCTCTTCCTCCTTCTAACTCTTTTGTTTTCTAATCTGGGGTTTGTGAAGAAGTTTCACTAATTGTTACATACAATATATAAAATACAAGATCGGAATCTTGAATTTGGGAGTGGGGAGAAGGAAGCTCTCTGTAAGCCATGCAGTTTGTGATGATAGTACTGTGATTACCCTAAAAATCCAGTCTGAAGATAAGATCAGGATTTTTAGCCTGGCCCTTTAGGGTATAATTTTGTCTGCACCATAACAGGTAATGTTAGAAAGTATTGGTATTCCTGGTTTCTAATAGAATCAAGCCCCTTTATGGATTACTGCCTTGTCGTGGCGAAGGGGCTTGCGTAACTCAATGAAGCTATAAGCTATGCCATGCAGGGCCACCCAAGACGGACAGGTTATAGCAGAGAGTTCTGACAAAATGTGATCCACTGGAGAAGGAAATGGCAAACCACCCCAGTATCTTTGCCATGAAAACCCCATGGACAGTATTAAAAGGAAAAAAGATATGACGCTGGAAGATGAGCCCCTCAGGTCGGAAGGTGTCCAATATGCTACTGGGGAAGAGCAGAGGGCTAGTACTAGTAGCACCAGAAAGAATGAAGCGACTGGGCCAAAGCCGAAAGGACGCTCAGCTGTGGATATATCTGGTGGTGAAAGGAAAGTCCAATGCTGTAAAGATTTTTTTCTCCATAGGAACCTGGAATGTAAGATCCATGAATCAAGGCAAGCTAGACGTAGTCAAAAAAGAGATGACAAGACTGAACATCGACATCTTAGGAATCAGCGAACTAAAATGGACAGGAATGGGTGAATTTAACTCAGATGACCATCAGGCATACTACTGTGGGCAAGAATCCCTCAGAAGAAATGGAGTAGCCTTCATAGTCAATAAAAGAATAGGAAAAGCAATACTGGGATACAATCCCCAAAATGACAGAATGATCTCAATTCGAATCCAAGGCAAACCATTCAATATCACAGTAGTCCAAATCTACGCCCCAACCACTGGTGCTGAAGAGGATGAAATTGACCGGTTCTATGAAGCCCTACAGCACCTTATAGAATTAACACCAAAAAATGATGTCCTTATCATCATGGGGGATTGGAATGCTAAGGTAGGAAGCCAAAAGATAACCGAATAACAGGCAAGTTTGGCCTTGGAGTACAAAATGAAGCAGGGCACAGGCTGATAGAATTTTGTCAAGAGAATACAATGTCATAACAAACACTCTTTTCCAACAACCCAAGAGACGGCTCTACACATGGACATCACCAGATGGTCAACATAGAAATCAGATTGACTATGTGCTCTGCAGCCAAAGATGGAGAAGCTCTATACAGTCAGTAAAAACAAGACCAGGAGCTGACTGTGGCTCAGATCATGAGCTTCTCGTTCCAAATTTAGGCTTAAATTGAAAAAAATAGGGAAAAGCACTAGGCCACTCAGGTATGAACTAAATCATATTCCTGATGAATATACAGTAGAGGTGACAAACAGATTTAAGGAACTGGATCTGAGAGACAGAGTGCCTGAAGAACTATGGATGGAAGTTCGCAACATTGTACAAGAGGTAGCAACTAAAACCATCCCAAAGAAAAAGAAATGCAAGAAAGCAAAATGGCTGTCTGAGGAAGCTTTGCAAATAGCTGAGGAAAGAAGGGAAGCGAAAGGCAAAGGAGAAAGAGAAAGATACACCCAATTGAATGCAGAATTCCAGAGAGTAGCTAGAAGAGATAAGAATGCCTTCTTAAATGAACAGTGCAAAGAAATAGAAGAAAACAACAGAATAGGGAGGACCAGAGATCTCTTCAAGAAAATTGGAGATATGAAGGGAACGTTTCATGCAAAGATGGGCATGATAAAGGACCAAAATGGCAGAGACCTAACAGAGGCAGAAGAGATTAAGAAGAGATGGCAAAACTACACAGAAGAACTATACAAGAATGAGCTTAACATCCCAGATAACCACAATGAGATGGTCATTGACCTCGAACCAGACATCCTAGAATGTGAAGTGAAATGGGCCTTAGAAAATCTGAGCAACAACAAAGCTAGTGGAGGTGACAGTATTCCAGCTGAGCTATTCAAAATCTTAAAAGACGATGCAGTAAAAGTGCTACACTCAATTTGCCAGCAAATTTGGAAAACTCAACAGTGGCCACAGGATTGGAAAAGGTCAGTTTACATTCCAATTCCAAAGAAAGGCAATGCCAAAGAATGTTCAAACTATCGCACCATTGCACTCATTTCACATGCTAGTAAAGTTATGCTTAAAATCCTACAAGCTAGACTCCAGCAGTATGTGGATCGAGAACTACCAGAAGTACAGGCAGGATTTCGAAGAGGCAGAGGAACTAGAGATCAAATTGCCAACATACGCTGGATCATGGAGAAAGCTAGGGAGTTCCAGAAAAACATCTACTTCTGCTTCATTGACTATGCAAAAGCCTTTGATTGTGTGGATCACAAAAAATTGTGGCAAGTTCTTAAAGAGATGGAGTACCAGACCATCTCATTGTCTCTTGAGAAACCTATATGTGGGTCAAGAAGCAACAGTGAGAACCGAACACGGAACCACTGATTGGTTCAAAATTGGAAAGGGAGTCCGGCAAGGATGTATACTGTCGCCCTGCCTATTTAACTTATATGCAGAGCACATCATGAGAAAGGCAGGGCTAGATGAATCAAAAGTTGGAATTAAGATTGCCGGGAGAACTATCAACAACCTAAGATATGCAGATGATACCCACTCTAATGGCAGAAAGTAGATGAACACGTAAAGAGCCTATGATGCGGGTGAAGAAGGATGAGTGCAAAAGTTGGACTGAAACTCAACATTAAGAAAACCAAAATCATGGCATACGGCCTCTCAATTCATGGCAAATAGATGGGGAAGCAATGTAAGGTAGTGACAGATTTTATTTTCTGGGCTCCAAGATCACCTCAGATGGGGACTGCAGCCAAGAAATTAAAAGACGCTTGCTCCTGGGGAGGAAAGGTATGGCAAATCTAGACAGCATACTAAAAAGCAGAGACATCACCCTGCCAACAAAAGTGGGTATAGTCCAGGCCATGGTTTTTCCAGTTGCAATGTATGGCTGTGAAAGTTGGACCATAAGAAAGGCTGAGCGCCAAAGAATTGAGGCCTTTGAACTATGGTGCTGGAGAAGACTCCTGCGAGTCCCTTGGACTGCAAGGCGTTCAAACCGGTCAGTCCTAGAAGAGATCAACACCGACTGCTCTTTAGAAGGCCAGATCCTGAAGTTGAAACTCAAGTACTTTGGCCACCTAATGAGAAGGAAGGATTCACTGGAGAAGAGCCTAATGCTGGGAAAGATTGAGGGCAATAGAAGAAGGGGCGACAGAGAATGAGATGGCTGGATGGAGTCACTGAAGCAGTAGGTGTGAATTTAAATGGACTCCAGAAGATGGTAGAGGACAGGAAGACCTGGAGGAATGTTGTCCATGGGGTCGCG